>NW_014040424.1:63387-67500 GCF_001186125.1 Sphaeroforma arctica JP610 | reverse complement strand
ATATAAATATATAAATATAGATATATACATATAGATATACATGCATATATATATATATACATATACATATACATATAATATAATACATATATATATATATGCATGTTCTTTATGCTGTACACACGTGGTCAGCAAGGATTAGCTCTTGGCTAGATCAGTATCAAGGCTTGATTGAATATGCACTGGCACGGCATATTAGATATGCATATATAAATATATATATACACACACACATATATATATATATATGTATGTCTTTATGCCGTACACATGTGTTCAGCAAGGATTAGCTCTTGGCTAGATCGGTTCCGAGGCTTGATTGAATATGCACTGGCGCGGCATGTATCTACAGGTGGCTACATGGTAGAGTACAACTGCGCATATACCTATCCACGGATTACAGTTTAGTTTTCCCGAGGATTGGATGCATAGGTATGCACAACGCATACCTACTGACTACATATATGCATGTATCCGAATACATATGCGGGTATCGGATGGCGGTGAGATGGCGATATATGATACGTTGTTCAACAGGACATCTTACACACTCAAATATAAACGTATCCCTACGTCTGCGCATGTATATGCATGGAAGTGAGACGGTGGGTGTGACACGAATAACGAGGCTGGTTCTCACACCCCAACGGGCACAGAACTCCCTCTATTAGGCCATGCACGACATGCACATACAGACACTTCACGAAAAGAACTAAAACCTGAGCGTGATAAAGAGATCAAGACACGACATTACAGAGGAGAGGACCTACGGACACAGCCGGCATATAAAAACCCTAAAACCCTAAAGACATCCCGTCCACTTCCTGCACTAGGAAGTACAACGGACAAAAGCATGTGTCTGTGTATATATGGACGTGCATATTCTGTTGATAATTTTATATGAAAGTATACGGATATCTTGTTTGAGACGATCGCTTATATATCTACATACATAGACGTGTGCATCTCCTTGAAATACCGGCAAAGTCACAAAGTCACAAACACAAACTTAAATATGTACTTGCAAGTGTGTATCCTGTATACACAATCCTATAGGAATAGCAAGACATCTCGTAGAGACAATCTCATGTATATATGTTCATACATGAATGTGTATATCCTCTTGAGCTATATATAGACATTTTGTTGATAAATTCATAAATGTTTCTACATAGATGTATATATCCGCTCACGACATATATAGACATCATGTTGAGACAATCATATATATGTGACTATACATAGATGTGTATATCCACTTGAAACATCTATATGCATATACATGGACATCATATTAAACATTCATGTATACGTGCTTATACATAGGTGTGCGTCTCCGCTCATGATACCTGCAAAGTCCCAGGCTCTTCTTCGCAAATCGGATAGCGTCTTTGGGCTTCCCTGCGGCCAAACGCTTCCTGGCGATTGTGAGAGCCTTCTCAGCATCGTCTCTGCATACATGGCAATAACATGGGCAACAAACCTATTAGGAACTACGTCCACAGCCGATATATCAATAAGGTCAGTCGATCTTAATGTCTATTCTTCACTTGACAATAAAATCCTCTTTCATCCGCTCAGGGACATTTATACGATTCGAACCACAGAACAGAGGAACAGTCTCTGGACTAACTGTTATGATCTAGATATCAAAATCGAAGGCCTGGTACCACCACAATGCATTACTCCCCCACAAATAGATGGAAATATGACCAATTAGGGTCTCCAAGCACAGCTGATATATAAATTATATATAAGGACATAAGAATCGAAGGACACCACAATGAAATATTCACTCACCAATAGATGGAAACTTATACCACACGTGACAGATATCTGCAGCCCGTCCCGAGCGTTTTCCCAGTATTGTTTTAATAGAAAAGCGAACATGGTACAAAAACACTTGCAGGCAGTTTTTTCACAGGCGAATATAAACATACACACACACACGCAACAGATGTCTGCAACCAATCACCGGTACATCTCCGGTGTCGTTTGGCCAAGAGGGTGTTATACGTGCGACGACGCTGGCATGCAGTCATCACCCAAGCGATAAGACTTCGCACACGATGTATACCTAACCTATATACCTAAAATTTATCCATTTATGCCTACACACTTACTATATACCCCATCCACGCACTCTTGTACCAGACAATGGCACACACTTGTTAGCTGACATGTAGTTGTTAGTGTCATACACTCCTAACATACACGTACACCATACCCACTTACTATATACCCCATCCACACACCCCTGTACCATAGAACGGCACACACCTGTTAGCCGAGCTGTAGTTGTTAGTGGCATACACTCCTAACATACACGTTCACCATACCCACTTACCACATACCCCATCCACATACCCTTGGACTATAGAAAGGCACACACCTGTTAGCTGAGTCGTAGTTGTTAGTGGCATACACTCCTAACATACACGTTCACCATACCCACTTACCATATACCCCATCCACACACCCTTGTACCATAGAACGGCACACACCTGTTAGCTGAGTTGTAGTTGTTAGTGTCTGGTCGCCCGGGGGTGTTGGTGTGCTGTGCGGTCTCAGCCCTTTGCAGCAGCTCGCGTGCAGCTACTGTGGTGTATGTAGTTATACTCTCCCTGTGGTGTGCAATATATAGAGGCTAAGGTGAACGTAGATACATTGAGTGTACGATGTATGTAGTTATACTCTCCCTGTGATGTGCAGGATACAGAGGCTAAGGTGAACGCATATACATTGAGTGTGCGGTGTGTGTGAATATACTCTCCCTGTGGTGTGCAAGATATAGAGGCTAAGGTGAACGCAGATACATTGAGTGTACGGTGTATGGTAGTAATACTCTCCCTGTGGTGTGCATGATATAGGGGCTCAGGTGAACGCAGATACATAAGAGTGTGCGATGTATGTAGTTATACTCTCCCTGTGGTGTGCAAGATATAGAGGCTAAGGTGAACGCAGATACATTGAGTGTACGATGTATGTAGTTATACTCTCCCTGTGGTTTGTATATATAGAGGCTAAGGTGAACGCAGATACATTGAGTGTACGATGTATGTGAATATACTCTCCCTGTGATGTGCAAGATATAGAGGCTAAGGTGAACGCAGATACATTGAGTGCACGGTGTATGCGTGTATACCCTCCCTGTGATGTGCAAGATATAGAAGTTAAAGCTAATATATTGAGTGTATGGTGTCTGTGGACATCCTCACCCTGTGATGTGCCAGATATAGAAGTTAAGGTGAACGCTAAAAGCATTGAGTGTTCGGTGCCTGTGGACAAACGCTCTTCCAGCCAGTAGGATTGGATTTGAGAATGCACATGTCCGCACAATCGGCCATGGGCTATGAGATATTCCTCTGATATATATATATATATATATATATATATATATATATATATTCATATGATATATATATATATATTCCTATGATATATATATATTCCTGTGATATATATATATTCCTATGATATATATATATATATATATATATGTATTCCTATGATATATATATATTCCTATGATATATATAAATTCCTATGATATATATATATACTCCTATGATATATCGATTTATACTCTCCGTGTGCGGTACAGCATATGATAATCCAGGCAAAAGTGGATACAGTGCGGGTACAGTGTACTTTGAATACTCTTACTGCTCAGCACAAAGCAATATCCCAAGCACACACGCCATGAACACAAACGCACCTATACACACGGGTTTGAACGCTCTGTCTCACTCACTCAAATATGAGCACAAAGAACATTGTATCTTGACTTCATAAGCGATTTGTAACCGTGTACAAACTCAGCTATATACATGTGCATACCTGCACGCACTCATACATCGACACAGGAAACCGTGTCAGCTTCACAAGCAGATAGCAAGCTAGTAAACCTCACCTAGCAAGTCGAATGGCTTCAGGGTAGTCGCCCTTTTCTAAAGCTGTTGACGCCTCTTTCGCCTTCTCCGCCGCAGTCTCCATCCATCGGATCTGTGCACAATATATTGGTAAGGGTTTAGGGTTTATATATATATATATATATATATGTATTTATATATATATATATATATATATATATATATATATATATATATATAT
>NW_014040424.1:59115-62480 GCF_001186125.1 Sphaeroforma arctica JP610 | reverse complement strand
ACACACACACACACACACACATATATATATATATATATATATATATATTTAAATAAAGATTTGAAAATGGCTAGCTATCGCAAAATATATACCATACCTGTTGTGCTAGTATGAGCACAGCTTTGGCTTCGTCCACATAGTCCTCATCTAAGTCGCTCATATCGTCAGAGCTGGTGTATACGATCCCCTGGGTATACTTCACATATATGTCTGGAACTACTTTTGAATATGTTTCGCATGAACCAACTGCGATACTTGATCCGTGTGTCGTTTATTTCTGTAATAATAGCGAGTTAATACCGTGGCAGTCTTCAGCATCAAGAGGTTATTAGTATGTATTCAGTACAGTATCGATTCATATAGTTAACACCCTAGTAGAAATATATGGAGGAATGAGATGTACAGAATTCCTGTAGCCTCCGGAGGCCAAATACGATATTTTCATAAAATATACATATTTACATTGGACAGATCGGACAGGTTTTTTTTCTGGAAAATCTCTACTATAGTAGAGACTACAGTACATAATTACACATAATTATATTATAAAAAAACATTGTGCAAACTTATATATATATAATACAAAATACATAGCCTCTCATTATGTTTCTATTACAGGGCTATGCAACATACAGTTTGTTTACACTTTATGCTCAACGAAGTGGCGTATAGATGATGTGCCAAGTATCCTGTGACGCCCTCTAGAGCCGGTACTTTATGAATGGGAATCTGATTGTGTACACCTCTACATCTTTCTTAACTACGTACAGGAAAAGCTGAATAGTTCGGGTGTGAGTTGGGATTGGTGTAGACGTAACAAGCAGAGTTGAGTGTGTCATTCTGATTCAAATTGGGATAACCCATAGCCTACTAAATCAAACAAACCATTATAAAAATTTCTGCTATTGCATGCTTTAGATTTTTCTAAAGAGTTACATCTTAGAAACGTATAAAGTGTAGCCAACATTAAAGAAAGCACATAGCCCCGAATTGCCTTTTTATATCTCATTTTTTTAACGTCAATATATGAGTTCCCGCTCAGCGAACGAATATCTACATGAATATTAAGTTTTAATGTCAGTATATCTCGTAAAGGTAAAACAGTATAGTTTTCCACAAATCGAAGGGGTATCTTAATGAGTACACTTAAATACCAGAGTGTGCAGTTTTACATGAACGAACTATTTGTTTCACGTTGCAAGTTAGTTATACCACCAATATTTACGTGCAAATGAGCAAGTGTGGAAGTGATAGCCATCCATCGATAATATGCTATGGGTTTCCACTAAGCGAAAGAGTATCTATTCAAGTATTTAGATCCTTTTAGCAAAGCCCCCTGCCGGATTCTAAAATATACACCAGTACGTTCCTTGGAAGATTGAAGCGATTTGTCAAGAGCGGTCGTGCATATTATCGATGGATGGCTATCACTTGCACGTAAAACGCAAAAAAAAAAGTCTTTGATGTAAAACTGTACAAGTTAATCTGAGTACAACCTATAAAGTATCCAGTCCTTTCATTAACGCAGTCGTATGGTAAAGCATGCGTGTGCGTGTGTACACGCGTGTGTTTGTAAGTGTGAGATTGACTATATGTACATAGATTTATATATGTACGCTCTCGTCAATTTATTTCGTACATCTCAGTTTTGTTTTGATTCGTTGACTAAAAGAAACTAGTTATGGATCTAAACGATCGCTTTACCTCCAGTATGCATAGACGTTTAGTACGTACTGTTTGGACGCCTAATCACAATGTGTGAGAGGGGGTTCTTCTGTATATATTACGTAGTTCAGATATACTATTACGTATACTTTTAAAAACCTTGCATATTTTATTTTATTTTAATAAACTTAGAAGCTCGTAGATTGTAGACGTATGACTTACCTGCGTGCATACTTATGTACTACAACGGATCCAAAAATACTATAAATGGGCACTTCTGTGAACATTTACTCGCTAACTTTCATACTACATATATACACTATTGCTCGTATACGCATATGCATTAGTCTGTAGTTATATATATATATATATATATATATTATGTTGTATACGTCTAAAGTGTAGTCTTGCTTGATTGTAAGTGCCGTTCTACAAATTTTCGGTCACATTGTACACTAGTCCTCTCCGTTATAGAACACCCTTTCATTGGCAAAATAGCAAACGGAATCAGCACTTATCGTTTCTTCGTCTGTTTTAGGGTTCGTTCCCAGTTTACCACCAATCACGCGCTCTGATACACCCTCAAATATCGACCGGGCACTCAACACGGATATGGCGTAGTAGATCCGCAGTATAGCGTACCAAAGCACTCGTGTGAGCAGCAAATGCTCTCACGTTGAGCATAGAAAGAACTATTCATATCATGATTCAGTACCACAGCCGGTTAATATATCGAAAACCTTCATCCACGATACAAAAGCCAGCTACCTCTGAGACCCCCAATCCCCCATGTTCTGTACCGAATCTGCAAAATATGGATTGAGCGTAGATTTCTAAAGTATGAAGATATAGTAACCTAGCAATGTCCCGAGTCGGCGCTGTCTTGGGTCGTGCAGGAGATGTAACCCATACCACCGGGATTGCTTTAGGCTGTGAGTCGTAAATGGACACATGATTGTTAATTGCTGTAACGGGATGTGGAGATACATTTCCGGTGTATTGTTTCTGGAGCTATCAATTTGACTAAAAATGAAAACAAACATTAAATAAAGCTTGGAATAAAGCTATACAGCGCTAGGTATGACAGGTATAACGAGTAAATTATGGGTCGGAGTACAAATTGAACAGATACTGTTCATCCCGATACATGATGAGACTACAATAAACATTTTGACAAAGTGCAAGGCCAAGTGCTTTCCGGCAATAGCGTTCATTTCCAAAACGCATATTGCACAATACAAATTGATCATCGAAAATAACTGCAAGTCTAGATTCCTATGGTGACACGAATGGAACACCATGTATGTTCGAAGTCAAGAATACATATAGTCGACAAAAACGAAGGTGAAGACTCCCTACATGCACGTCGATCCAATTTCAAAATAATTACATATGTAATTTAAGATGGACAATATAAACAATCACGTGTATATATAAGTTTATATATATAAATCACATGTATCTATAAGTTTATGTATATACATATATAAAACTATACACACACATTTATACTATATATATTAACTATAGTATATAAATATATATACATATATATATATATAAATAACATATGTATATATATATATATAAACACACACACACACATATATATATATATATATATATAAATAAACACACACATATATATATACATAAATATATAGATATATATATATATATTCAAATATATAAATATATGC
>NW_014040424.1:53511-57450 GCF_001186125.1 Sphaeroforma arctica JP610 | reverse complement strand
GAATGTTCACAGTATGTACATTGTCGTATTTGAAAAGTAATACACCAACATTTGCGATGTTCGATCTATAAGCACAGCTGTGGTGTTTGGTTTCCCCGTTGCAATTGATTTTGCAATCAAATATTTTCGTGCGATTTTTAAAATAATGCTTCGATAAAATGGTATACAAATAGTGCATGTAATCTCTCGACCTTTTCACTCGTCAACATTATGGTCTCTTGTTGCATCAGCAAACTAACTAATCGGACTTTGCAATATAATATCTTGTGCTTCTCGTGCAATTTCAGTGTGTACAGTGCGAAGGAACAATCTGTAGTTTCATTCATCAGTATAAAAAGGCGCGGCAAGCTAATCCTACTTACCAATCTCTAAAGCGCTCTCGACAGAAACCGTGTCGATATCCCCCATGTCCTTATTTGGCTTTGATTTTTTTCGTGCCTGTCTGAGATCGCGTTTAAGCACCTGCTGGGTGAGACCTTCTTCGCCGTGTACGACTTCATTGCCTTTTCTATGCCTGATCTTTCTATCTAGTAGATTGATCTTATACAATAGTGGCTCGTTTGCAGTCTTCGTCGATATAGATTCTTTTGTGATACTGCCTGTTTGAGTATATTCTGGGATATATCTGGCACACAGGTACGTTACTATGCCTACAATAAAGCACAATCGGAACCACTTAGTGACTATCCGCCTGCGTATAGATTTAGATGACTTTGTAAAACTATATTTGTCAGTAGTAGCCATCATAAGCGAAATGACTCAGCTAATAGAGACAGTCTCGCCGATTATACCGCTTCGTTATTGTACACCAACAAGTCAGTGTGTCATGTAAACATGTGTCGTTAACTTTTGTGTCCTTATTTAACTGTCAATTACTTTAGCGTGAATATGTGTAGAAACTAGAAACAGACTTCGAAGTTCGAAAAGAGTTCTAAATACCTTTTTGTTTCCATAATAGAATAGGTATATTTGAGACTTGTAGCAAGGTATTGTACGAATTCTGATTGGTTATAAGCAGGTAACTATGCCAAGATCCCAAGATTACCTGACACTCAGAATGTGATTGGCATTAGGTTTTTGCTTATTGGTTACTGAGTCCGACCCAGTGAGTGGGCCGTGACTGTGAGACTGTGTGAGACTGTCGGGCTGGCAGTGACCGCGCTATTCTTTCAATATCTATAGAACATTAAAAAAAAAACAGGGAACATAAACTCGTTTGCATCGTTGTAGGTATCTTAGCGTTGAGTGTTTTACCAGTATATTATACACGTTGGTATAGTGCATCTCGGGTTGAGCTTTCCATTGTGTGAATTAGTCATTTCAATCTTCAGACTGTCTTGTATCGCAAGCGTATGTTGATTTCTATGTGTTATGGCGGACAAATATAGATAATTGAAACTTGCAGCTACCTCTAAATTAGCTCAGGCTGAAGAACCCGACCGGATATAGTCCGATAAGTTCCGTTTAGAAATTATGTCGTCTACTTAATAGTCGACATATGATCAATGAACGTTAAATACCTGGCTGCTATCAAATGGCGAAGGAGCCGCCGATGGATCTCGAGATCCATCGAAGTGGCGAGTTAGCATAGGCGAGTTAGATGCTACCAAAGTATTCTCATCAACTTTTCTTAATTTACACGTAGGTGAGTGAACGAAATACTTGAACTCTATACGTGCACCCCAAAATCTATATTTGCACCCCCGGCAAATGCAGTGGCGCAATTTTGTTTCCAAACAATACAGAAATATAAATATATTCTCGAGTGTCAACTGTCAACTGTCAGATGACCCGTCAAGTCCTGTAACTCCTAAATATTCAACACAACCAGTGAATAATTCAAAAGGAATTAAGTGATATATTCAAAGCTCAAATACATAGTCTTCTAAAATAGACAAATAATAGAGAAAATCATAAAAATCTATATCCAAACGTCAGTCGTCAGTAACGTGTTAACTCGCCAAGTCGCCAACTGAAGTCCGAAAACAGTGCAATCTATTTATTAAAAAATGCAGAGAGATCTCCTACATACACGTTAATCTTTGTTAATATTTT
This sequence comes from Sphaeroforma arctica JP610, assembly GCF_001186125.1. NCBI lineage: Eukaryota > Ichthyosporea > Ichthyophonida > Sphaeroforma > Sphaeroforma arctica. Next base: position 55,395 of record NW_014040424.1, on the reverse strand, counting down.
TATGTTGTGGACACTGGTCATTGTGGACACTGGTCATTGTGGACACTGGTCATTGTGGACACTGGGCGGCTGACAGTCACTTCAGTGTATTCTATTACTATTTGTCAATTACAGTACATCATGTAAATTGTACAGAGTACAGTGTACACTACAGTTGACAGTATGTATTCACAAAATATGACATCAGGATCATAAATTGCGTAAATGAATACATAAAATACTTTAAATACTCATATATTACAGAGCCTCGGCCCTCAGGGGCTCAGCCCTCAGGCCTGAAGCATCAGCCCTCAAGTGAGTCAGGCCTCAGCAATCAGCACCCTCCCGGGCCTTCCCCCAGGCCCCAGCCCCAGGGGCCCCACTGTGGCACTGCCCCAGTCTGACTCACAGCTCAGCCCTCAGCCCTCAGGTCCTCCCGCCAGAGGCCAGAGTGAGAGGAGTCAGAGGACAGGACTCAGGACTCAGGTCCTTACTCCTTAATGGAACTGGAACACGAGACTGCGTTGTGATTGAATCTACATTTTTATGTGTGAGCTATGTATGCCTCGGTCCCACTCCCACGAATCATCAACCGAAGTACGCTTGATTGATTTAATTTTATTTGTTCAAATTGGCCAATACGAACCAAATACTTGGCACACTTGATGACGTCATTGAAACACATCACAGTGTTAAGTGTAGTGACATTTGTGTAGTGACATATGTGATATGTAAATACGATGATGCGATACTATCGTTTGATAGTAAAAATAACTTGTCTTACGTATAGGAAATTTCAGAATGAGAATGAATAGCCTATGCTCCTACTAGTAGTCGTTACGTAACTAAGAAGTCCAAAGGGTGTGTTGTGCATTACCTTAGCGTATCATACTTCCAACTCCAAATGTGCAACCAGGCAATTGTGTGTTTTTGTTGTATGAGGGTGCAAACAGCCCAAGTTGCAGGTTTTTCCACATAGGCTCTCTAATACCGAATAGTGGACGCTGGCATACCAAAAGCGGTTCATAAGAACTTGTAAACTTGATTATATCCAGATGTCGACTATATTGTTCAGTAAAACATTCGTGTTTGACATATTTGATATTTTATGTGCATTTATGATGCAACTTACCAGAACATAAAGTCCCTTAATTTACAAACTTGTCTCTTTCAACCCACTACATTTGGAAACTTGTCTCTTCCAAGTTGATTTCAATAAACGCCTGCATCAGAAAATTCCCTTGCTCATGGATGACGATCCTCCGGAAAAAAATCACGGATGCACGTGGAATCGGTTCTAGCGTCGGCAGCTTCCGCAGTGAAGTCCCTGGTTCGATGCCTGATTAATGAAGAAAAAAATCGAACGTCGCAGCCACCAATTTGCCGTCCCTGTCTGGAATGAGGATGTAATAGCTGGCATATACTTGCTATTAGGAAGTGCTTTCGGATATAAATCATTGAGTCCGTTTTTCGCGGAGTGGGCTGTGTTCAACGCGTTTTCTTCCATAGTAACGTTTTGGGTGACTTTGTGTCCATCTTATTCATTTGTTTAACAAAATTGTCTTTCAATTGTGAAGTTAACGATCTCTTCCGTTTGTGCTTTGTTGCACCTCGTTTGCACCTAATTGAATCGCAACCTAAGCAAGCATCGTACGAGGTTTGTGCACGCAAGGCATTTGCGGCCAGTATTTCATCAGTTGTCGCGACGAAGCTTATGTCGTTGTACAACATGATTCTACGATGCGAGCCGAATGCTATTTTGCTTTAATTATGATTTTCAAAGTTGATATATATATATATATATATATATATATATATATATATATATATATATATATATATATATATATATATATATATATATATATATATATATATATATATATATATATATATATATATATA
>NW_014040424.1:47472-53426 GCF_001186125.1 Sphaeroforma arctica JP610 | reverse complement strand
TGTATGTATATATATATATATATACATCTATTTAGCCATGGTATTAACTATGCTGGTGAGTAGGTGACACGTCGTTAGACGCAAACTCTCCCTTGTAACGGTGCACTATAATATTTATGAAGGGAAACTGGTTTTCATTAAATAGCTCTTTAGCTTTACAGTTTTTTTTTAAAATCAAACCATTGTCTGTACATACTGTATAGTGTTGCACTATTAAAATAAATATACAAGAGCAGCAATATTTTTGTTTAAAAAACATTGGAGTATTGTATATATGTATGCATATTTTTCTTTCCAAACAAATAATTAATTTACAGTACATACACTATTTACACAGTATTTACACACCTAAATACAATACAGTATGTACAAATACATGTTTATTTTCAAAACACGACTTTGTCTATACGACACCTGTCACTATAAAATTATTAACGCTCGAGCCCATGTCAAAAACCTCATCCGGTCCATTCGCAGGGTAGCGTCGATATTTATGGGCGATTGGGCCCACGTAAGGCGACTTTGGCCTAAGTACCGAACTATTAAGCGTATACACCGCAAGAATATATCTTTAAATACCGATACAACAGTCAAGTATCAGTTTTCGGTACATAATCTACACCTATCACCTGAAATAGAATACAGTTAAACCTGTGAGCGTGAATTCGTGGATCCATACTTCTGAATATTATAAAAATATGTCGTTTCATAGCCTTCTAATTATAAAAGGAGAAAGAAGGCTTTGTAAAATATGATCGTTTGGTTCCACAATTGCACTGTAGTTCAAAACTTCAACAATGTTGAATTCGGTTTTATACCGTTCTGTTGAAAATTTCAGGTCCAAGGAATTTTGTCCTGTTCTGTGATTTCATTGATCGCAATTCTTTTTTAGATCATAAATTCAAAATAATTTCACTCGGTACATAGGGATACATACTAGGGCTCGGGCGTTAATAAATTTATAGTGACGGGTGTCGTATTTGTTCATTGTTTGAAGAAAAACTCTGTGTGTGTGTGTCTATGAAAATTCAAAATTGGAATATAATACAACATTTGGATTGTAAATATCAAATATGATACTCTTTACGAGGATATTGTGGGCATTTTTATTTAAAAGCACATACAAAAACAACCCCAAAAAAGTGATAACTTTTTTTGATACGGTCCAAAGGCGACAGATCGGAAACTAGTGTTTTTAAAAAAGGATAAGTCATTGTCGTTAACCAGGCCAGAGAATTCCTGATTCCACCATGTTCTATTTATTTTTTCCCTACGGACTTAGTCCGTTATTTACCTCTACTTTATTTACTACTACAAGCGAGAGTAGAGCGAGAGAGAGAGAGAGTAGAGCGAGAGGGACGGTCTGCTCTGTCAATCTGTTGCTGGGGGCCCGGGGGGTGGTGACTGGCGACTCTGGAGTCTGGTGACTGGTGACTGGTGAGTGCCTGAGACCCCTGAGTGGCGACTGGTGGTGAGTGGTGACTGGTGAATATCTAGAGAGGTATAAGGCTATAATAAGGCTATAGGCCTATAAGGTACTCTGCCATTCTGACTCTCAGAGTCAGAGCCTCTCAATAAAAGTCAAAAAACTCAATGACAGCCAAACAAAAAGGAGGCTGTTTTGTTTTGGTTTTTTTGTACTCTTACTAATTTAGAAAAATACTACATACTGGTATCATAGTATATATGTATGTAGTGTCTAGTACTCTGGTGGGGTACATAGACACGATGTATTTAAGTATTTGTGGAATTGTGGATTGTGGTCCGAGTTCCGACCAGACTTCTATTCGTAAATCGTAATACGTAAACACGCTTTCACGTACTACGTTTTCATGCGTTAGGAGCCTGGGTTTGTGCCTAGTGCCCCACCCTTAAATTTGTCAAATCCCGCCAACTATGTTTCACCAAAATCTATGTTGAGTTGTTTTATAGTTGGTCAGATTTTCTACTGTCAAAATATAACGGCTATTATTTGGGCTATATAAGATAGATCCAAACAAAATTAGTTTTTAGAATTGGCTCCCAGTATACTACCTGAAATATACTACATGAAAACGGGAACACGGTTTCAAAAAGTACAGTTATCAATTTGGTTGAAAAGTTTTGATCGAGTTTGGAAATTGAATGAGTTTTAGCACCGAGTTTTTTTGGTGAGGACCGAGTTTCAAATCAGAGTAAACGAGATACTCAACTAGTTTTTATTTTTTTGGTTTTGGTTTTGCACGCGGCACTTTTGTGTTTCAAAACGAGTTTCAAACCCAAAACATAAAAAACCGAGTTGAGTCACGAGTTTACGACAGATTTGACACGAGTTCCAAGCCAAACCACGAGGTTCTATCACGAGTTTAATTTAAACCCAAACGAGACCAAAACCTTTACAACACTTTGGTAAATGTAGTTAATGTTACATACAGTGGAATCACGAGATTAGGACAACGGTTTTCAAAGTGTGGCCAAAATGGGTTTGAAAGTAAGAAAAAAAAAGCGGAAATTATCTAGAGGTGTAAAAAAATATTTTGGGTTTTTGGAGAGTAAAAAACAACCCGAAATCGAGTAATCTCATTGGATGAAAATATCTCGTTAACGTAAATCGTACTACGTTTTCACAAAAAGTAAAACACGTATTGAAGTCTGGTTCTGCCTGACAGACGTTTTTTTAAAAATTATATATATAGATATGGGGAATGAGCCTATGAGGTTGCCGGGCTGCCGGAGCCCCGGAGTGCCGGCCCGGATCTGGGTCCTCGACTCCTCGGGTATTTATGTATACTTTTCAGTTTTCAGACCCCAGTGCAAATTTAGTTTTATTTTGTTGCTCTTTTATTTTTTATTTTGTTTTTAAAAATGTTTCAATTTAGAAGGCTATGATTTTTGATTATTTTATGCCACGAACTCACGAACTCAGGATTCAGGACACTTATCTCTGAGTAGGCCCCAGGGTGGTAGGGCAGGGCAGGGCAGAGCAGGGCAGAGCGGGCTCCCGGTCTTCACATTGTTGTCAGCGTCGGCCCCTATCGGCCTAGTCCACCTATCGAGTCCATATCAGATATGTATTCAGATTTAGTCAATCGAAGTGTCCGAGTGTCGGCTCTTGTCAAGTTGTCGGGCCTACTTTCTACTCCAGCAAAAGATAGAGCGCTTCTCTAAAGTACATCTGTGACACTACTATTTTGCGCCCCCTATACTCTTCTACTTCTTGACCTAATTGGCTAAATACTTTTTTTTAAAAAGAGCTAGAAAACATTTTTTTAATAAAGGTAGTTCGGAACTTGGCGTGGGCCCTGTCCTCTGTGAGAAGACTAGGGCCTGGCAACCCGTGGTTAGAGAGAGTGCCCTGTCAAACCTTTGAAAGGACCAGGGCTTGTTGAAAATTGATTCGAAGACTTCGGCCTCAGGAGTACCGAATACGTCTTGGAGAAATATGTGAATTAACCAACTGACCTGTATTTATTTACACCTCTTACAAAGAGTTGGATCCGCCGTCATTATTTTGTGGCTCTTCGAGTTTGTGAATTTGCGTGATTTGGCAGTACAAATTTCAGCAGTGCGCACATACGTGATACTTTCACTTGCTTGCGATCTTTCTTACGAGCGAGTTTAAGTATAGAGTCGTCTATGTTTGTAATTGCCGAAGGGTTGCCTGGACCATCAGTAGGCGTTGCTGTATCCAATCCCAGCTCACCCAAAATACCCATACCCATTGTTATATCAACGTTATCAGATGGGTTCATAAGTTCAAATAAACAACCCTCAGTAGTAGCTGACCTGTATTGAATCTTCGTTGATTGTGTCTTACCCAAGTGTGGATTCCGGAAGGCTCTATCCACCAGATAAATATAGCTATCCTTAACCGGAAGTAGTTGTACCTTAGTCATCACTCAGGCATCCGCAGCTGAGAGGTTTGCCTCCGTGTCAATAGGTGCGTATGACGTGGCCGTTCACTTGTAAAGTAACATGTACACGGTTGTCGGCGGAAACATTTTTATTTTTACTCCAAATATTCGTGTTGCTGTACGACCAAAAGACATGCACGCCCCAGCATTTCACTTCCAATATGTTTCATCTTCCCAAAATTCCGGTACTGGCTCGTCTTCCATCAACTCAGCAGCACTCTGTATGTACGACTCGTCGACCAAGTCATGAATATGCATTAATTTATTCTCGCCCGTCTCTGCTGGTGGTTAATCAGGCACCTAATAGGTGCCCACTAAGTTTACGCGAGGGCAGAAGATATTACTTGACCTCTGTGGTGCGCGTGTCGGCAGGGGCTCCACTACGAGGTGTATGTGTTACCCGCGTGCTGATGAACGCTGTTGTTTAGGACAACGGTACGCTGTAAATCTTAACGCATGCCCTGTTCCGGAGGAAGGTTCTGCTCGCATGACCGACAACGCGATGCTGGTGGCGCATTCAATGTAGCTCATGTATTCGCTATGCACGTAAATATTAGAGTGAACGCGAACTCCCCGGGATCTATTGTGTTCGCGAAAACTTTTCGACGATGTTCTTCGGCTTTTTCAATATTCACTCAAAACACGTTGCGCACTAAAATTCGCGCCAAAGTGAGTACATACGAAGAGTATCAAAAGGTATGTTCTCCCTACAGCTTCACGCATAAGATTAGTCACATGTAGAAATACAGCCTCCGGCCAGTCTAAAATATAAAGATCAAATGAGATAACACATTGGTTTTTATTTGTATTTAAAATAATTTAATACAAGTTCCATTTCCAATAATTCCAAAGTGTTCTAAATTCACTTTGATGGCTCCAATAGCCTGAGTATTTGGTATGACACATTATATACTTGGACCTATTTGAGACGGTAGTAGATGTAGGATATTATACGATAATTTTTGAACTACTACTTACAGGTTTTGGTCTTCCCGCCACTCTCCAAAATCCAACAAGTCTTTTTCATTTTTCAACTTTTCTTCAGATTGAACTTTATTTATATAATCTAATGTATTAATTTGACTTCCGTTCTTGTCTATCTAAAAATTAGACATGTGGTCATGAACACTTAGTACTTCTTGTGAAAATTATTCAATAAAGAACAACTAGAGGATAAACGTACTCTTAAACAGTACGTAAACTATAAACGTACTCTTATTAGTACAAGGAACTTAAATTTCCCAAATGGTTTTCAACGGTTTTATTAATTAATAACTTTTTCATTTTACATATCAGATATTTGGACAAGGCCATTAAAAGCCGCCGTTAAACTACCAAACATAAGATTTGGTCTAGTTCTATTAATAGAACTATATTTACATTCCAAATCTATTTATATCTGAATACTTCGGTAGCGAGATGGCTCGACCGAATATAGACTTCTAGGTACCATTAGCGTTACCTAGTTTAACCTCCGTTCAGCCAACCAGATGTGCCAGTCTGATGAAGGCTAAGTCGGTAATTCTTGATAAGTGGCGAGTTATTGGTTAATGCACTAACTATAGACACCAAGGATATTTTTCTTTTTTTTCTTCTATTCGGTTTTTTTTTAAACCTACGCGTTTAATTACTCTAAGGCGTTAATATTGCCTTGATAGACCGAATCTTACAATGTAGTAAACACATCAAAATACTATACTAAAGCCTACTGAGTCTCCCTGAGGTTCAGTGCGGTGTATTTATTATTTTATTTGATTGTCTACGTGGTCTACAAATAATTCACCTCGTGTGAATTAATAGTAAACTAATTCTAACTCCACACTGATAGTGGTTTAAGGGGACTTTTACTACACTCCCCTCAAGCTCAAGTGTCACCAGTGATTGAAGAGTTTCAAAAATAAATGAGCTCTTAAACTATTGAAAAGTAAACAAATAAAACTAGTAGTGTAAATTAAACAATATATATATATATATAAACTAGTGAAAATTCTTCTGCTGAGTAAGTTCGTGCCTTGGAAACTGGTCTTTTGAACCATTCCGGCTGTGCTGGTATATTTTCCA
>NW_014040424.1:32197-47077 GCF_001186125.1 Sphaeroforma arctica JP610 | reverse complement strand
GTTCCAGAGCGTTAGGCCACAAATGTCCGTTCTGCTGTAATTGAGCAACTGTATCCTCTGCTCTATGATGCCCAATCTCATGCTGACACAAGGTGAGCTGTGTGCGATGGCTTATCTCTTCCTCATCTGAAGAATCCGTCATGGCTACTTCCGAGGTAGCAATCGATACAAGCCGAGACGTATCCAATGGGGTGACCTTCGATACTGAGGACGGTTCGACATATCCCAATCGTGCTGAAAACGTCACTGGAAGGCTGTAACCATTGCGTGGGCCTACTCTGGCAATGACTGTGTGACCACATGGTGTCTTGCCACTCGCATATTTGCCGTATTTGAGGAAGGAGTGGGCTGTCCTTGGAGCTAATACTGGTTCCCTTTGTAGAAGAGACTTGAACAACTGGAACCAAGGCTCGTGGGGTGCCCACGGTAGTCGGATCGTATCTTGCGCAACATTCTATGGATTAATCTCCATGGTGGGTTCATCCATCCGTCAATATCCTTCCAACAATGTGCAAACGCTCCACCCCTGTCATCGTCGGTGTAGTAGCGTGGCAAATGGTGATCCTGTTGCAAAGCAAAGACATCGACATTATTCTCACCCATAATCCGTTGCGCTTGCTCAAAGTATTCTGGAAAAAGTTGCCAACATTCTGCATACAGTACCTCCGGGTCCTCAGTCTCAGCAGTTCCCTCATGAAGCCTACACTACGCGTCTGGTAGCACGTTCTTTATACCCGGGATGTGCGAGATAGTGAAATTGAAAGGCACTATGATGTGATGCCATCGTTGTAGCATCGGATTCAGCTTTAGCTGTGTGTTCATATACACCAATGCCTTGTGATCAGTCAACACTGAAAAGCATTGACCTTCGAGGTGATCCCGGAAGTGTGTGAGACCATATACCAAGGCCAATATTTCCTACATGGGTGCTGCGTAATTGCGCTGTGCTGCGTTGAGGGTCTTGCTGAAGAACATTAAGTATTGCTTCTTCCCTTCTATGGTCTGGAACAATGCACCTCTAATACCGTAATCGCTTGCATCCGTTTCGAGTTGTAAAGGTGCTTCGTCGACGGGAAATTTCAACACTACTGCCTCAACTATGGCTTGCTTCATGGCATCCCAAGCTTGCTGGTGTCTCTGTTTCCACCTGTCTCCAACGATTTCCTTAGGCCTCTGTCTTACGAATTCCTGGAGTGGGGCAACTACCTCTGCAAAGTTTGGTAGGTGCTCGTAAAGAAAGTTGGCTAATCCCAAGGCCGATGCAATGTCTTTGTACTTCTTCGGGGTTGGCCAGTCAATGAGCTTGGCCTGCTTTTCATGGCAAATATCAATTCCGATTCCCTAGGATCATGACTTCCTTGACTGCAAAATGACATTTTGAAGGGTTTAGTTTGAAACTGTGGTACGTCAACCGCCGAATGACCTCTTTCACTACTCGTACGTGTTCCTCGTAGCCATCTGTTGCTATTACGATGTCGTCCAGGTAGTGGTATGCCGGAAGTCCTTGCAATATCGCACTCAGTGTACACTGAAACTGCTGCGTCAGTGTGTGTAGTCCAAATGGCGCTGATATAAAAGAATACTGGCTTTTGCCATGTGTGAAACTGAATAGATACTGAGAATCAGGGTGAATTGGGAGTCGATGGTACGCTGCGGTTAGATACAATGTCATGTAATATTTCTTCCCTTTGATGTTACCAATTATGTCGTTGATACGGGGAATAGTGAACTGATCCGCCGGTATTAATGCATTCACCGCTCTGAGGTCCAAACACACTCGCACTTTCTTTAGTTCTCCAGATTGAGTATACTCTGGCACGGCGAGCAAGGGTAAGTTGACGGAAGTGGCTGTATCCCTTTGAACTATGACCAAATCTTGAATCCACTTCTGCACCTGTCTATCTACCCATGGTATCCATTTGACTGCTACAAAGTTCCTTACTGCCTTCCGCATCCTTGCAGCTTGATCTGATGTCACTGGCAATCTAACTTCGCCTCCTTCCAGTCTGCACCTGTCCTATCTTCGAATACCGTCATTGTCCCTCAGTTCTTTGTCTAGTTCCAGGCGAACACCGGTTTCCTCGGTCAAATCTGGTGGTTATCTCAACGGTATTGGTTTCAATAGTTTGTCTAGCTCCGTTGGATCTATGGGTGAGAATGGCGATTGAAGGCTTCCCACGTATAGCCCTAAGCCAGGCATAAGATCCTGGCCTGGATAGCCGGTGGTAGATTCATTAGCTCGTAAGACTGTTCTGTGAGCTCTAGACCATATCGTACTGGAGTTTGTACGGTGGAGCCTATTCGTCGTGTACGAAGGCTACGATCAGCTAGGTATATATAGGATCCCTCCGGAGCCGACTTAATTTGCAATCCCCAATCGTGTGCGGATGTCGAATCAATGCAACTTCTGTTTGCCCCAGAATCCACTAACGCCCTGCATGTCTTACCGTTAATCAGGATAGATATGAATAACGTCTTTAGTTATTGTCTTAACCAATAACTTACCACTATCAAGAATTACCGACTTAGCCTTCATCAGACTGGCACATCTGGTTGGCTTATCGGAGGATCAACTAGGTAACGTTAATAGTCCCTAGAGACCTATATTCGGTTGAGCCATCTCGCTACCGAAGTATTCAGATATAAATAAAATTGGAAAGTAAATAAAGCTCTATTAATAGAACTAGACCAACTCTTTTATGTTTGGTATTTTACTGAGGCCTTTTAATGGCCTCATCCAAATATCTGATATGTTAAATGGAAAAGGTTTAAATAATAAAACCATTAAAAACCACTTTAGGAAACATAAGTTCTTCGTGCTATTAAAAGCACATTTAGGAGACTTAAGGTCCTCGTACTATTAAGAGTACATTTAGGAAACTTAAGTTCCTCGTACTATTAAGAGTACGTTTATAATTTGCGTACTGCTGCTTAAGAGTACGTTTATTTATAGAGTCTAATGTGGAGGCCCAGCTTATTACAATACAGGCAGACCATGGACCACTTGTCATTCTTGGCTAAGTTCTATAAAGCATACGAAAAGTTTCAGGAAAATGAGAAGATGCTAGGAACATTCATTAAATGGGATTTTGTTCACCACTGTAAAGTGGACATAGACCAATGCGATGGTAATTTATTTCATTACCTTGATTAAGCATTGGGGTACTCGAAGTGCACTAAGAACCACAATTTTAGATGTCCAGAATGCGCCGAGACAATCACGTTGGTACCAAAATCAAAACACATATACGTAAAAACTTGGAGTCGAGAGCACGTCGGCTACTCCAGGATGCTGTATCTCAGCAACTATTGTCAGGCACGAAACCAAGAAATGCTACTGTGGACAAATTACCATAGACGAGATTTATGACCGGACTAGAGGACAGGACCTATAAGAGGATTTTAGGACCGGACTATTTCAGGACGGGACCAGGAGACCAGACCAGGTACAGGAATATAGCATTTTATGAGGGATAATGATGACTCACCGGACGTCATCATAATTTAGTAGCTAGAAGACCAAAACCATAGATGCAGGTATTTATACAATCACCCGTCGTTAGCAAAATTCTTGTCCCACATAGAAACATGATTAATAAATACAGCAGCCGAGCCGTCCATAACGGCACTTCTAAACGAGTTCTCTTATTTCAGAGTTAACAGTCTTTACTAAGCGTTGCTCGCTATCAAAAAAGCTCTTCGGAGTTCATCTCGTCGATTGCCTTCAATCTGTGCTAAGGTGGAGACAGCATTTTCTATGGTTCCGGCACCTGAGTATGAAGAAAATACAGCAATCCACGTGATGCTGGCTTGATTGCTTTCGTAGGCCCAGAACTTGGTTTTTACGTCGGAAAGGGTTAAAAGCAGCCAGAGTAAATTTCTGATCGATGGCCACTTGAAGACGCTGACGCATGTGCAGAATGCCAAGGAAATTCTTCATCTCATCCGTCTCCGCCAACTTCGTGAATCTTTAATGGCGGATTCTAACTCGGCTAGCCCAGTGAGACGCAAAATTGGCCGCACGAAGCCGGTACCCCAAGTGACACCTTACGATATTGTGCACGTTACTCGTAGTGAACAGATTTTGAAACACGCTCAAAATCAAGCACAAGAAATTTCGACACCGGAGGAAGTGTCAGTCGCCTTTGGTGATTTGAATCGTACTCAGGAATTGACAACGGTGGTGAATTCTCCTAGTAGATTTTTTTTTGGAACCAGCTGATTTGCATCTGAAAATGTACACTCCCTAGAATTTGTCGTCATCGGCGAAGCGTTCTTATGATGCATTTCGCAGCGTGATGAAATTTCCACGGCAACAGCTTAGTCAAGGTCAAGTAGCACAGATGGGACTACACAGGGCGCTCCAGAAGGAAGAGGCACCCAAGGCGCTTCTGGACTTAATTGTGGAGAACGAACAAAATTCAGTCGTCGTTAGAGGAGGCTAAGAAACGGGTTTGTTCTAAAAATAAATTTTCTGAAGTATCTTTTGGTTTTTCTTGTTTTTTTAAGAACCCCAAAAAACAAACAAACATAAATCATAGCCTTCTGAAAATAGAACAAGAAGGCTTCGCATAAATATGATTAGTGTGGCCCTCTGAGGCTCTGGCCATTGGGCCTGGGGGCTGGACCGCTGGACCGCTGGGCCGCTGGGTCGCTGGGGGCCTGGGGGCGGCTGGGTCCCTGTATCACAGTGTCGGTGGGGGTCTATTTATTTCAGAAAATATTAAAAACATTCATACCTACATCTCAAATTTCCGGTTTTTCCTGAATTATTTTTACAGGTTTTTAGAAAAGAGGATCCTAGTTCTATTAATAGATCATCCACCAACATGTTGTTGAGGGCGGTCTCGTCTTGTTGTGAGAGTTGATCTTGAGACAACGCCTGTGAACTTTCTTGTTGATTGTGTGAAGGGTCTGGGCTCTGGTGCCCGGGGGTGCTGGTGCGGGCTGCTGTGGGAGTTGTCGGGCTGGGGCCGTGCCTCAGTGTATGGGCCGTGGGCCGTGGGGCTGTAGTGATTTGGTGCTTGAGTGCCCCCTACTCTCTAAGAGTTAGACTCTCTCTACTGTAGAGAGTAGGGCCGAGACCCGAGTGGCGAAGTGCAAACTGCTGGATACAGGGAGTCGGGAAAATCATTGATGACACATGTGAAGAATAGACATTGGGGAACACAAATCTACACCTTTCACTACGACACAGATCACAAGTGCCACAAGAGGGAATTGCGCATATACTTTCATTATGTCTTTGTTTATAGGCCGATTAAGTCACGACATCCGCGAGGCCGACCTTGAGGATGTCTTCATCAAGTATGGAAAGATAAATCGCTGCGAAGTCAAGAACGGAGGTAAGTTATTTTTCGGCAACAATACACTTCATAGAGTTCAGAAGGAATGAGATATATTATAAGTAGTTGCGGAGACTAACCTCAATTATTTATTTCTTGCAGGCTTTGCTTTTGTAGATTATGAAGATAAACGCGATGCAGAGGTACGTCTTCAGTGCTTGTCCGTTCTGTTTTTTGTTTTGTAGCATGTCCGTGCTATTGTATGTTTTGTTGCATTTTTTGTTGCATGTTTCGACTGACAAGTATATAGACGCCAACGTTGATATGATTGTTTTTCGAAACATACACTGCTAGAGGATAAACAACGCGCACACTCGTACGCACACACACGTGTACGTGTACACGTAATATATACAAATGTATATATACATATATATATACATACACACACACATTTATATATATATATATATATATATATTTATGTCTATATATATATATATATATATTTATGTCTATATATATATGTATATATATATATATATATATATATATATATATACATATACATACATACATACACACACGCACACATACATATATATATACATACATACAAACACGCACACTCACACACACACATATATATATATATACATACAAACACGCACACTCACACACACATATATATATACGTACATACAAACACGCACACTCACACACACACATATATATATATGTATATAATACGTGTATCATGTATATACATACATCATCTATTTATATATATATATATATATATTGAAACTGAAATACGTGTTTATTTATATTGTTATGTTAAATTCGTATAATATATATATATACGTGTATACACACAACACACACACGCATACACACACACACCGTATGTATGTGTATATGAAGTATATATATATGTAGATTCAATTCAAACATTGATATATATATAAATATATATTTATATGCATATATGTATATATTTGTATATATATATAAATATATTTGTATATATATATATATGTAAAATATATATTTATATGCATATATGTATATATTTGTATATATATATAAATATATTTGTATATATATATATATGTATTTGTATTCATTTGCATATGTATATATGTATATACATCTATTATATATATTTAGATGTGTCTATAAATAAAATATATATCTAAATATATATATATATATATATACAAGCATATATAATATATATGTATATATATATATGTATATTTAAGTACATATATATATGTATGTATGTATTGTGTATGAACACGTACATACATACGCATGAATATCTACATATATATATATATATATTTTACACAATTAACAAGTTTTCATAAATATGTCTGAAGAACACTTGCCTTTCCACATATACATGTTCACATATCCAGGTCAATTGTCATACACACAATTGTTGGGTAACATTTTGAATCTCTGTGTCAGTATTTGAGTCATAACATTTCAGTATGTTTTCTTCAGGATGCGATGAAGGCTGAGGATGGGCGTGAGATCCGTGGAGCTCGCATTGCCGTGGAGTGGGCAAAGGGACCAAAAACTAAAAACGACGATTGCTTTAAGTGCGGGCGTGGTGGTCACTGGGCCCGAGAATGTCCCAACAGGTATTTCATTCTTATAACTGACATTCATTCAATTCGGTTTGTTCATCCTTGCACATCCTGATGTTCTATCAGGCACGCATACTCCATATTTTGGCCTAGAATTGGTCTGCATAGCAATCACGTCCTGAACGCGTGTTCGTTTATCGATTGTTGCCGGTTCATATACTGATGTTATTGTATCTTATGTAATGGTGTGGTTGTCAATGTCGGACATATTCGTCAATCCACAACTTACTAGTGCGCCAGACGGCGGACCCCCAAGAGATGGTGGTCGAGGCGGCCGATCTGGCCCAGGGTATGCACGTCTTAACATATTTGTTACAATACATTTAGGAACAGTTTACCTTTCTGACCTGTGTCAAGTACTCAACCACTTTTATGCGTCTGTAATATCGATCTGTCCTCGTGAATTCAATATTGTCTGAGTGTAAATGGTATTTATCTTGGTGCTCACCGCTGGGCATATTCCTGTTCCACTGGCAATGTGACCAGGTCCTTGTCCTTGCGAATTTATCATCTATTCATGTACAGTGTCATGTTGTCCTCATGGTACCCTACCTGCCTACTTCCTATATATGCTAACCACTCACCGATATGTGGTCGTTTCAAACCTTCAAACAGTGGTGGTGGTAGATACGACGATTTCGGTCGGGGCGGCGGCCGTGGCGACAAGTACGGTGGAGGCAGATATGGTGATGACAGGCGCGGTGGTTACAGCAGACGCTCACCATCCCCATACCGTCGCAGACGTTCACCCAGTCCTCGCAGACCACGTTCGCGCTCACCGATACGTCGTGGTGGCTCTCGATCTCCTCCGCCAAGACGCTCGAGGACTCCCAGGCGCTCCTCTCGTTCACCCGCGAGAGGGAGAAGTCCTTCGCCCGGCGGCAGGGACGCGCCCCTTCCCCGTGATTCCAGGTACGACACTCTTAAGTGACTTGTTTGTTGTTGGTGTGGTCTCAAGGTAGTACTTTCATTGGTCCCACTCCAGGTCTGAATACCGAAACTCTTCCGAGTTTTCTTCACCTTGGATTTGTGACTACTAAGTCCATCAAATTTTGCTTCACGGAAACAGATCCCCACCCAGAAGGGAATCGGCAAGAAGAGATTCTCGATCTCGCTCACCCCGTCGAGATTAAATGAAAATGTACCCGTCCCATGCTCTCGATGGCTTGAACAGGCCTGTAGCCCAAATCCACAAGGCGGACGTGAATATAGTTATATATAAAAGATACCTCTCCCTGATATGCGAGCCGCATAAGAATGTGATGCGCACCCGCTGCTTAGAACCTGTGGCTTTGCTCTACCGCTATCCGGCCTCAGTCTGTTTTAACCGAATCTCGTGTGCCCGAAGCCCGATGGCCACCCCACCCCACACCCCACTCCACCTGACCTGTATTTAGAAGCCTCTATTAGAAAGTCTCGCCCTTTAAAATCGCCGCGTGTTACCGATAGCTTTGCCCGTTCCATCCCTTTGGAGTATACTGTTCCTGATCTGATCTGATCTGATCCAAGCTTGCCCATTGCTGCCTATGCTGTGCTCTGCTGTTGCTGTTCCGTTTGCTTGTGCCAATTTTAAGTACCCGATGTTCCCGCGTGGCCGCGTGTCTCGCTGCTTTCGCCGGGTGAACTGTATCAGTTCAGTCGGAGGGTTTGTGTGCGGTCGATATGTTCTGATTGGCTGCGGTTTTCTGAATCATGTTGAGCTGTGTGTCTTGTCGATAGCGGGGGCCTGGCCTTTAACCCGGGCGCACTGGGCCGTCTGATCTGGTAGCGCAGAATACGTTCGCCTGTTGAAGAGTGGGCCCTTCTCTGTCTGTGCCAGCCCGTCCCTTTGGCTTCTCGAGAATTGGGAGTGTCTGATCTAGCTATCTTTTCGATACTCATGCTTGTGGATCCAAGTAACACTGGACTCTAGTCCGTTCCATTCCGTTCTGTTCCGTTCCGTCTGTGTATGCTCTGCTGTGCTGCGCTGCATGGCTTTCCAAGGTCATCGTGATCAAGTGACTACACCCACCACATGTGCTGTGCTGATAAGCCAAAGGGGTTTGGTGCGTTTGTCATCGGTGCCTTAGCTCTCTGACTTGTCGTAGCCTGGCCTGGCCTGACTTGTCTCGTTGGTACAATGCCTCCTGCAGTGGGGGTGTATATTACAATATTTCCGCGCCCATCCTCAGTGGAGCCGTCTATCTATCCTTCTTCTATCTGATCGTTTGTTCACCGGTCGAGGGAACAAGTTCGTGTGTCTAAATTATCACTACAAATCTGGATCTGTTCCGCTCACACTGGGCTGTACTGGGTTTTTAGGGGTTTTTTTTGATGATCCAGTGTGTTATGAGTGCCAAGGCCCTTGAGCTTCTGCTCAGATCACCGGGTTCGAGCATGTTCTTCTCTTTCGCTGCCCTTGGTCCTGGGGTCGTTGCCAGAAGATTGTGTGTCTACCTGTACTTCCTGTACCGTATCGTTGCTGTCTATCTTGACTCAAGCCTGTCCTGGCCTGCCGACTCGGGCGTGAAGTGTTGTCGCAGTCGCGCACATAATTTACCCAAATAGCATCAGTTTGGAATAGCCTCTCTAGTCTACCAGGCTGGCTGTGCTACTGTTGTTCCAGATACGGCGCGGTCCACTAAGGACAAATCTGTTTGATCTAGCAATCACCCGCTTGTGCTCAAGAATCTGGATAAGTTAAATATAGGACCGATTTGTGCCGCCCACGTTTTGATGTACAGGCCGCCAACCCCGGATTTTAGATGGCGGAGCTTCCGGTTAAGTTTGTTATGAATGCACGAATGTATCTGTCGCTCTTGGGGGAAGCTTGCCCGTCCCGCTGACTAATTACAAAACCTTCGCGTCGATAGCACGATTTACGTTACTTTGTCAAGTCAGTTGTACTAATCGAAGGTTTGCGGATGTTGGCGCATACATCACTGGTATACGCACATACTTGACTGGACAATGGCTATGGTCTCCACGCAATGCTCGAATAGTCTTCTTGGCGTTCTTCGCTAACCCATAGCTGCTAACCGTAGCTTGCGCACACCCCGGATCCAGCCGCAATGTCTCCATGTGTCTAGCAAGCCGAATGACTGATCAAAGCTTGCTTAGTCTCCCAAAGTAGTTGTTTATCGGCCGCCTCCTTTCCCAGTCTAAGGGACACCCCCCACTTTGTCCGCTGAAATCTAGCCGATTCGTCTGCAGTGTAATCTCAAGTCTATTCGTCTGCAATGGAATCTAGCCTGTCCGTCTGTAGTGGAGGGTATGTTTACCTCCAATCGTCCAGCCGTTTACTTGATGAACATATATGTACTGAAGCTTGGGCCTTCTACCCGCTGCCGACACTGGCCTATGTACCTAGTTTTTGGGTAAGGTCGCCTATCGGTTTGCATCCGCTGCCGGCTTTGCGATGGCATATCCACTGTAGTCATCGCGTACGACCGCCTCTCATACACGTCTTCGGCCGTTAATGCTATGGGTGTTGACCTGAGAATTATTACTATTCAAATTTGGTTGTTCCTCGTCGTTCTAATTTGCATGGTTTGCGATTGTAGTATCCGTTCTCGGGTTGCCATATGAAAACTTTTCTGTTGTCGCACATACCCCCTCTCAGTCCCGTGTGTGTCTAAAAGAGGCTACTGACACTGTATGTGCCCATTGCAGGCAGGCTAGTACGCCTATGGATTGGCATCTTCTAATCTATATTCCCTGATGCGGCACAGTACATATCTTTTAGTTACTTGTACAAGTCTGTCCTTTCATCAGATACGGATGCTCCTCATCAGACTCGTTGGATCTGTGAGCTATGCTAAATGTTTCAACAACAGCACGGTCAGTATCCGGAATGAGGTACATCTGCAGCCTGTTGTCCTGTAATGCTAATGTGTGTCTGTGCGTTCATTAGTGATCGGGGCCTGTTCGTGGGTAGTGGGTGTCTCACTGCCAGCCTTGCCCCTGATTCGACGAGATGCGTCCCTAATTGAATTAGGGACTTTCCAGTCGTTGGATGGTATTGGTAAATACCGGTCTCCTTGACCTGGACTAGGAATGTGGCCGTACCATCTGTGGTAACCATGACCGGTTGGGAGGTCAATTGGTCGCCGTATTACCCCCATAGACCACTGTGCGATGATGCTGGTCCTCTGGTGACCGGTCTTCGGCCTTGGTCCACTCTCAGCCACATGGTCTGCTTGTAGTAACGCGATAGAAACCGACATATCTGTTCGAAGACCTTCCAGTCTTAGGTTACGGCTGCCATAAACCCAGTGCTTTGCCTGAACCGTGATAGTGACCGGATACCAGTGGCTATATGTGGCGTGTTCAGTGTTCGGAAATGGTACCCTCTTCGCGGTCTATTTTACTTGACATGAAGAAATTCGTCTTTGAGTTGATCGTTTATTGGTTTCCGGACCTGGTTGCCTAGTGGTCGCCTCTTTTGCCTGTAATAACCTACGCCTTCTGTTCGTTGGCTTCAGATATGGTTGCCAATTAGCCTAGCCACCTTCTGTGCCCAGAAATTCGATAGTGCGAGTTCTCATTAGCTGACCGTAAACAGTTTCATCTATCAATTCGGATACCTTTTGGCCGCTTTTGTCTGGCCCATATTGCGAATTGCGATACAACTTGCCCCCTATGTGGCAACTCTTCTCTGCGCATTTGATCGACTCTCCTTGGAGTATCTCGGTGTCGTCTCTGGTCAGGATTGCCCCTGAACCGTGTCTCAGGTCGGTGAAGAAATAGAATCCATACTTTCGATGATAAGCGTAATCTGCTGGCCTACTGAGTTGCCGGATATGGCCTCCCCCTTCAAGGTTAATACAAACTACGGGACAAACCTTTTCGCTTGAAAGCATGGACAAAAGCATAAAGCAAACCGCCTCAGTCCCGATTCCTTATCTGTCGGTGTTTAATCTTTCGGCCCGGTTTTCGCTTCTCGGACTAATTTGTCAAAGCCACCCGGACATGTCCTCGCGCAGTCTCCGAGTATTCAGACCCATCACCGATATTTTCGGCGCACGTTCTGCTGTGGTATCTTTCGTCGAAGTCCTGGTTTCTTTCTCCGTGGTCATAGTTGACCGACATTTCAATTCTCTTGTCCTGTTCGAGCCGAGTCTGGCCCTTTGGCATGATATACAACCCTGTGCCTTCATATCACTGACACGCTTCTGCTTCCGCCGACTATATATGAAAGCTGTCTCCCCGGTGTTGTCTGGCTGTGCATTTCTCTCTGCATCATGTCCACCGCGACGCGCCCTCTTATCGGCCGCTGTGTATTTAAACGGTCATATGAGTCACTCCACGTGTCTAGTTGCCGGTGTGCGAACTGCCGTAGAGCGAGCCACTGTTTAAGATTAGTTTTAGTTTGGAGTCTTGCAAGCCATGGAAATACCAGCGGTGTGAGGAAGTTGATTTTTGACAGCTTGCATTTGGGTGTATTAGTGCCTCTGCACTGGCCTAGGACCCAGTCGTCTTGACATAATGTAGGTAGACTGTCGCACTCTAGTCACAAGAGATATGTGTCAAGTTGAATCCTATACCGCTGCAACCAGGCACAGCTTGTGTGTTCAGTCTGTTTCCCAATAATATATGTGCTGCATTAGAGTCGGGGGTTGGATAAGTCAACTAGCCCAACAAGTCTTTGTAGTAACTGATGCCTCGCAAGTCAGGTGATATGCGACATTGGAATGGAGTGTGGTGTTTCCTACAGATTGTGTGCTATATCAGGTCGAGTGGTTGGTTCATTCAACAAGCCGTGGTAGTATATGATGTCTTACAAGTCAGCTGATATGCGGCATGTGAATGGAGTGTGGTGTTTCCTACAGATTGTGTGCTATATCAGGCCGAGCGGCTGGTTCAGTCAACAAGCCGTGGTAGTATCTGATACCTCATACTCGAGTGAACTTTACGTGGGAAGCGTGAGTTCTATCACACACCATGGCTATATCAGACAGCGATGTACGCGCGTGTTGTCGCGTACGTCATACGTGATAAGAGGTTGGGAGACCATATCCCTGTCACATACGTTGTACAGATGCTTGGCGCACTTGTCTGCTCGAGCCACTCGCTTCCTACGCAGCTATTGCACTTGCTCTTGCCCCCACCCCCCCCTTATACTCCAGTGTTCATTCCTGGTGGGTTGTTTACTACCCTCTTGCCATATTGGCCTGCTTCTCTCTACCTAGCCATCGAAGTCGCGCAGTCACAGCGGCTCCGTCGCCCCGAGTCTGAGTGTGCGTTGTGTGCACTGCGATATCATAGTGTAGCTTCAGGACATCATACTCATTGATTGGTGTAGCTTCAGGATATCATACCCATTGATTGGTGTAGCTTCAGGATATCATACCCATTGATTGGTGTAGCTTCAGGATATCATACGCATTAATTGGTGTAGCTTCAGGATATCATACCCATTGATTGGTGTAGCTTCAGGATATCATACCCATTAATTGGTGTAGCTTCAGGATATCATACCCATTCATTGATGTAGCTTCAGGATATCATACCCATTGATTGGTGTAGCTTCAGAATTTGTATCAGGTGACCGTCTGTTTGTCCAGCCTTCGCGTAGGGCCGCTCTCTGCCCTATCGCCGGCTTTGCATGCGCGAGTTCTCAGGCCGTAGTGGGTCATCTGTCTCTTGTCCTCTGTTTAAATGTCCGTTGCCTTGCAGTTGCATCGGTGTTGCTTTAGTTTCCTCACCCTCGGCTGCTGGGCAGTCCCAGTCTCCGAATCTGTACCGTCTCTCAGGCACAATGGTCGCTTGCGATTGCGTTGATCACCCCCTTCGGATGTGGTGGAAAAGAAGTATGTATTTGCCAGCTCGGCCTCACTATGGAGAGAGGGGTTGGCAACTCATGCTGCTGTTCTTAGTGGCCCATCCGAGATGGGTATGTGCGCTGCGCGAGTCCCTATGTGTACCCGGTCCAGTCCCAAGCCGATAGCTTTCTCGCAACTGTATTTTCTTATCATTAGAGTGGTTACCGGTAGCTTGGTGTTGACTAAGGCGTGTAGGCCCTATTGCTTTTAGCCGCCTGCTTGACCTGTTTGTCGATGGTTCGTGCCTGTATGCGATAGTTCTGGTTCCCCGAGTGCTACTAAACGGTAGCCTGTTCACTCCGTGGGAACGACGGCCCCCCAGGTGCAACCAACCCCAGTAAAGTAATAGTACCTTCCATGTGAGGATGTGCATAACCTGTCCTGTTGTCGGGCACAGCTGTCCTTGATCCTATGCCGCGCCTGCAATGTGACGGCACCATCTTCTCGAGTACTGGAGTGGTCTGTGTAGTATTCGGAAAGGATGACCAGTCAGCCACGTTCCGGAGAATCAATCTTCGGATACTGTGATTATGTAGCCGACTCTTTTGCGTGCACTATACAGTTCTCATCTCTCGTTCGATGACCATAGTCGGTCCAATCTACGGGCGTATCCGCCCCGGTGCTGCTCGAAACCAGTTCAATATCAGAATATGTCTTAGTTGCCTTGCGCTTTTGAGGACTAAGTTGCCTGGTCCAATGGAGGCTAATTGCCTAGTACCCATGGTGGCTTAATTGCCTAGTGGTACCATCGTGGCTTAATTTCTTAGTGGTACCCATGGTGGCTTAATTGCCTAGTAGTACCATGGTGGCTTAATTGCCTAGTAGTACCCATGGTGACTTAATTTCCTAGTAGTACCATGGTGGCTGAATTGCCTAGTGGCACCCATGGTGGCTTAATTGCCTAGTGGCACCCATGGTGGCTTAATTGCCTAGTAGTACACATGGTGGTTTAATTGCCTAGTGGTACCCATAGTGGCTTAATTGCCTAGTGGTACTCATAGTGGCTTAATTGCCTAGTGGTACCCATGGTGGCTTAATTGCCTAGTGGTACCCATGGTCTTCGTCGTCTAGGTGGGTGGTGCTGGTGGTCTTCGTCGTCTAAGTGGATGGTGCTGGTGGTCTTCGTCGTCTAAG
>NW_014040424.1:0-9589 GCF_001186125.1 Sphaeroforma arctica JP610 | reverse complement strand
AATGGAGCGTGGAGATGATCTTCGTCGTCTAAATGGATAGTTGTGATAGTCTTTACAGGCTAAATGGAGCGTGGTGATAGTCTTCACAGACTAAATGGAGCGCGGAGATGATCTTCGTCGTCTAAGTGGAGCGATGTGATTATTTTCGTCGTCTAGGTAGATGGTGCTGGTGGTCTTCGTCGTCTAAGTGGATAGTTGTGATAGTCTTCACAGGCTAAATGGAGCGTGGAGATAGTCTTCGCAGTCTAATTGGAGTTTGGTGATGGTCTTCTCAGTCAAAATGGTACGTGGTCTTCAAAGTCTAAGTTGAGCGTGGTGGTGGTCTAAGTGGTCTTAGTGGATTGTTATTGTGGTCTTCACAGTCTGAATGCATCGTGGTGATGGTTTTGAAAGTCTAAAGGGAACGTGGTCTTCACAGTCTAAGTGGAGTGTGGTTATGATCTTCGCGGTCTAATTGTATCGTGGTGATGGTCTTCACAGTCTAAGTGGATCGTGGTGATGGTCTTCTTAGTCTGAGTGGAGCGTGATGGTCTTCACAGTGTTCAATGAGCGTGGTGATGGTCTTCGTAGTCCCATGTTATTCGTGGTAACGGTCTCCGCAATGGAGGATTATTGTCGCGATGTGTTTCGCAGTTTAAGCGGAGGTTGTCGATATTCATCGCTGTCTAAATGGAGGGTGTCGATATTCTTCGCTGTCTACATGGGTGTTGACTGAGTAGAGCGTGCTAGTTAAGTACAGGTCTTGATTTAGTGGAGGGTGTCGATATTCTGCGCTGTCTAAATAGGTTGACTGAGTAGAGCGTGCTAGTTGAGTACAGGTCTTGAATTAGTGGAGGGTGCCGATATTCTTCGTAGTCTAGGTGGAATGTGCTTTTGTTTGATTTCGGTTTGTAGTAGGGCTCGTGTCCCTGGATCGAATAGTGGAACATGCTCCGATGTCGAACATGGTGCATCAGCTGCAGATAGGCCTTGTTGCCCTGCTTAATATACTGCAACTCACTCGGACGAATAAATGGATTCGTCTATTCCTATCTGGGCTCGAGTATATCGGCTTCGGGTGAGCAAACTTTAGCTTAGGAGGTCGTGCGTCGTTTGGATGTACGGTTCGTTCGTCTGGATTGGTTGCTGGAACTGGCGTTGGGTTAGAGCTTGTAAAAGTTGTTGCCTTGTTCGTAGTAAGACACATGGCCCGGCTTTGAATACCGGATTGAATTCCGGGTTATAAGTTTTTTCTTCCCTTGCGCATAGGGCTCGTAGAGCTCGGCTTCGGATACAGATACGGTTCAGTGTAGAACTTATCGCAACCGCTCGTCGGTGTGATCTACTGCAGAGGCTGTTGCATCAGTTGCTTTCAGAGTTTATAACCCTATAACCCTGTTTCGGATGCTGGATAGAGCTTTGGTACGAAAGTTGGATCTCATACGGTAGTAGGACTTGTAGCCCTACTTTTTGTGCTGGAAAAGGATTTGGTGATAGTGTTGCTGCGCCGGTTGGGGTCAAGGATCACTTTATTTTCGGTTGTATATTCTAGACTCCGACAGCGTAGGTCGGCCAGAATATTGATCTGCATTCGGTTGTTAAAGTCTGGTCTTACCTGACATCGAGGCTAACTGAGATGAGTTCTACTACGGGGTAGTTGTGTTTACGTGCGTCAGAACGTCAGTTCAAGGGCCCTGTATATATATACATGCTCTTGCCCAAGGTGGGGTACCTCGAGATCAGCAATTAGCTGATCTGCGTTCGCGTGCTATAGCCTGGGGTTGCCTGAGATTGACTGTGAGATGATTGATGTCACCAGTGGGTTGTTGGTGTGCCGTAGTCTAGAATTAAGTTGCTTCAGATCAGCAGCGTGTTGGTCTGTAGTTGCTTGCTTGAACCTAGGGGCGTATGGCTCACCACTGAGATGATGGTCATATGTAGGTCAATGCAACATACAAATCCTCTCGTCTGCTAATAGTTTTACATTTACCATCGTTCTTTTCTATATGGGCTGGGGTTGCTCCAGATAAACAGCGAATCGGTCTGTATCTACAGGATATAGTCTGAGGTTGCTCGAAGGTAGCTTTGAAATAAAGGAGGTCAACAGTGTGAGGGTCTAGGGTTTCGGGATTAGGGGCTAGTGATCACGTCGGCAGCTAGGTGCGGTACATTCGCCGGTTCTCTATGGGCATGAGCGACGAATTAGTGTTCTTAGGCGTTAGAGATAGTTCTGGTAGCGAGGCTGAGATGGGACAGTTTGGGCTGAGGGTACGGAGTGAGGCTGGGTGTGTTCGCAGTTTAGCCGTGGATATAAGTTTGAGAGGTATTTGTTCGAAAAAAAGCTATAGGTTTGACACTTTGATAAGGTATAGGGCGGTTTATGCATGCGATTTCATGACTAGCTAGTGTTTCTGTTATAACCACACAGGAAAGGTGGCAGTGATTAAGCGGAGAGTAGTTTGGCGTTGGTGATAGTTTGTAAAAAGTGCTGATGGTCATGTTCAAGGATGCATCCACGTCCGTCGTACTCGTAGGTCTGTGGAGTTTCGCGGTGGTGGGGTGAGATTTGAGTACTGTGTTAACAGGGTTGAATGGTGCGATGTTATATGCTTCGAGTATGAACCGGATATGTTTGATACGTTAGTGGAACCTAGGCAGAGAATAGCGGCGATTGCTCTAGGTAATTTGCTAGACTGAAGGAAACAACTATATATATAAATATATATGCATATATTTATATATTTATAATATATATATATGTTGGTTTGCCGTTTTGACTCTCGAGATGGTCAATGGCATTGCAATAAAGTGTCGATTTTATATTTCTAATATCCTTTCACGGTTAATACAATTAGTATCATATTGTGCAAGTTTTGAGTAAATAAACATAATAGCGCTCCCTAAAACCTAGTTATCTTTCGTTGAAACCTAGTTCTCCTGCTGTTGTATGTTTTGACCCTTGCTTTATTTTAGTATAGAGGATAGTGACACATTTTAAACACGCAGCTCATAGCAACCACGGATGCGTGTATGCGAGTGAGTAGTGGTAGAGTGCTTGGAGATCAAACCTGAGCGCTCAGGTAATTGGTTCTCAAACGATACAGATTCGTTCATGTACAATTACTGTAGCTAGCCCTACGGACCATATTTTTTTTGTATCTATTTCTAGATAGGGTCTCGTACGAGTGTTAGTCTATTCTGCTGCGGTCGTCTCATATATCAGACTCACCTCATCACACCACGCACATGAGGTTCTACACGCACTTGTGGGCTGATCGCAATATA
Source organism: Sphaeroforma arctica JP610 (assembly GCF_001186125.1). Classification (NCBI taxonomy): domain Eukaryota; class Ichthyosporea; order Ichthyophonida; genus Sphaeroforma; species Sphaeroforma arctica. The sequence continues at coordinate 6,325 of NW_014040424.1, read as the reverse complement.
CAACCACCCGTGCGCCTTAACTCAGAGAGCTACTTGTCGCAAGCAGTGTACATTGCATCGAATTCTTCAACTCAGGCTCTGATCGTTCCACTCACTTAAACGTTGTCGACACGAGTTACGACCGCGTATACGCCTTCTTTAGAGCTGCGTATCGCATGCAAACTTTAACGATTACCTCTGGGAGCTTACAATGTTAGTTGTGTCGCCGTGGCACAGATTCTCTTCAAACCACACGCTTACAGACAGTTGATACGAACATGAACCTTACGAATAATCGACTATGCTGACTCCGAGTCTGGTTATAGATATCGCACACTTATAGGCAATCAACACGAACTCAATACGAACTTGACGTTCACGCTCACACAACAGAAACTACTTCAGTTTCGTACGTATCAAAAGCGAAACTGTCTACCTCAGCGAAACTTAGCTGTGTACCGCGATGGTTGATTACACATCGTCACGTAATATTAATAATAGCAAAGTTTTGAGCCATCTCAGTACTTTTCAGCACTTTCAACAAAATGCACTCACCCATATACAACTTTAAAGCACCGAGATATAGTAATACAACACTGAGTCATCGTTGAGGCTTTACAGTTCAGGCAAACGGTACAGTATACATTGTATGCATGTATTTGTATTTACAGTATAGGTCTATAGGATGTCTAATACACCGGTTGCCAGGCCTCTATACATAAATAAGATTACAGTTAACCGTACACGGACAACTGCACGGTTACTTTCGTTCCTTTATATTGTTCGTTTATTTTATATTTTGATGTATGTGGGAGGGTGGGCCGCTGTCCGAAAACAGAGGTGATCTATAAATATAAGAAATTATCGTTAGACGGGGCAATGCACAAGTACACTACCACACGCCTGTGCGCCTGCGCATGGTTTGAGTCGTATTTATACTTGAACTAGGATGGCCTGATATTGTGGGCTATGTTTACTATTGAATGTGTTGTACACAGTCTCTTCTAGTAGTCTTGTTTCTGTACTGTCTGTTTTTCCCATACTGTAATATAATTGGCTGATATTTATAGGATCGATTTAGGTTACCCATTTACATCAAAAAGAAATAAACACACGAAAGTGTGATGATATGCAACTTGCAAGTTGCCACTACTCACTTTCACCGGGAGTGCGCCTATCACTTATATCTACTTATACACGCAAGCATATTTTGTGTCAACGCATACAAACATTTGCATACACATGCATGCATATTTACATGCACGCATACACACACATATGCATATTTACATGCACGCATACACACATTTACATACGTACGCGCACTTATTATCGCTGTTACGATTTCAACAAGAAAGCAAGAAAATACACGTGTGAAAACACCCCTTTGTTGTGCATCTCGGGCCAGGTTGCCTTTTGTATGTGCCCAACTACTGTGCATTAAAGATAGACCACATAAATTGCATGCAAGAAGTATATAGAGATACGTGTATTCAAGGAAACATGAATGAATGCAGGCGCGATGATCAATGGTCAGAAGCGGTGGACCTTTCCAACGAGGATGTGATGGGTCATATTGAGGGGTGCATTCTGACAACGATTGTTGATCTGTGCCAGTCTACGGAACCTACACTGAGCTTGGTAAATATTACTACGTGTTAAACTGATATACGCCTGCATTAATATTGGTGGTGGATATTTCAATAGGCATTATTTTGTAAGGAATGTAAACGTGGTTGTGTCGATGTTATCAGCTCAAAGTAGCATCGTAAACACTCGATATTTAATAATCTGAAAAGTCCGGCAAGACAATGTTGTACTTGGTGTACGTGCTATTCGGTAAAGGAATTGGCACGTCTTCTTAAGTGAGTTCTCAGTTGCAAACACAAAGAACAAATGAAGCGTTCTCCCCTCTCAATGAAGAATAAAAAAAGGCATACCTTCTGTGATGGCTCGACATCGCCTCGTATATAGTTTGCCTGCGTTCGTATGTCCATATAATAAGCACCTTTATATATGACCTGTAGTCTATTTCATTGTTAACCTAGTCATGTTATTGCTAGCAAAAGCACAGGACGGGGAAAAATACGACAAATAATTAGCTTTTATGATACCACAGTGCAAAATAATTTGTTGCTCGCTTAAATTGCGCAAGCCACTAAGTCTGAGAAGTCATCCACACCACAGTACCACTGAAACCAAAGAATATGCACCCGCTTTGTAATACACATTGTGCGTAGTACAGCTTAACATTTACCGTAGTGTGTAGCCCTGTTTTGCTATAAAGTCTTGGAATATTTCGAGACGAAAGGCTTGTAGTGCCACAGTCCGCCATGAAAGCGCCGTGGTGGAACAGTATTTTCGAAACTCTTTGTCATAGTAACAAGTATCATTGCCGAAACATACCTGCTAGCTCGATATGCGCTGCGTATCGCTCCATTCTTTCTATTGATACCCCATCACACCCACCTGTAATAGTTGGGGCTTATTTGCACCTGAATTGTTATAACATTTTCTATCTCGAGTTGCGTGTTGATATATTTCTACATAGCGCGAGATTGCCAGCGTTGCAATGTCAGTACTGCTTTAAGGTGAAGTTTTTTTCCACGAACAAAACACAGGTTGTCACCTGTGGCGCATATTATCCTGTAAAGATTTTGCGAACGAAGCACATATATGCAGTATTTGAAACAAGTCCCCGACTTCCAACGCAATCAGTGGTGTTTAATAAAGCACGCATGCAATTCAGTATTTTTTTAAATATGCCCGTAGTGGTATCCGATCCCCGTAGATTATGCTCGATATATGTATATATATATATATATTGATATATATATATATATATATATATATATATATATATAATATATTGATCAGTGTAGCTCTCATCGAATCATTGTAGTAAACGTATATACTAACCGGCCTCTGGAAGGTGAATGCCTGGATGTATAGTCTTGGATGCGAACTGAACTTGTATATAGGTAGTATGACAAAGACCTATTCAGTTTTTCTGATTGCCCTAAGTTCGATAGGATAGCAATGTCCTGGTCGTCTACTAAGTAAGCCATGCCTTCACCTTGAAAGGAAATCAGGAAGTATGCACATGCCACTGCACCCAGTATGAACCTCGCACAAAGGGTTGCCGTACATTTTAGACATATTCGTGCTCATATTGAAATGCACTGCGTATCACTACCCAGGGTAATTTGCTGAGTAATCTGTATTAGGCACATAACCGCGTGCCATATATACCTGAGGCAAACTCAGCCGTACCACAATAATTTCCATAATCTCTAGCGATGGGCTAGTGGTCTTCCAATTAGTCAATATTTTCATAGTTGGGCCTTCACTTGCACCACTATACTGCAAGCCAGTGCATCTATCTTGCAGATGTATAAGCTGAGATACATGTTACGCGTGATATACATGTTGCGTTCACTATTTGTATTTGTGTGTTCAAAGCATCTGAAACTTGGAGTTTTGAGCTCCGATATGCCCTACACGCACAGCCGAGTGTGTCTCCATCGAACATAGGAACTGACGCCAAGGACCGTTTTCGGTTGGGGAAGAACATTACCAGTCGCAGCCTGCTGTCTGGAATATCACTGACCATGGGAGGGGTAGATACAATGAGTAGTGCATTTGGTATCAATGTCAATCAATTTGATGCTGAAAGCCAGAGTGTAGATCTGGGAGTGAGCGCTGCTACGCAGTCTTCGCAAGTCGAGTCGAGTTTGGCCTTGGGATCGAGCCAGCCGATGGGTCTATCGGTGAGTGCAACTAAATCAAACTGAACCGGTGCCAAAAGTAACTTTTTAAATGGCATTTGATATTTGATACATAAATGTACACACACACTAAGTTTAAATTCGACGCAATTTCAACCCAAATGGTGTATTCATACACTGGTACTTATCGATTAGAAGCATACGCGCTCGCAAGTTCCATTTGTCTCATATCTGTTTTGGCTTCTACACAGCGCACCAACCAACTGGGCTATCAGCTTTCCGCCGGTTTCAAAAGTTGATCAAATTTGGTTTTTTACGACTCGATACCCCATCCAAAACTGCTAATAACAATTTACACATACATATATATATTTATATATTTATATATTTATATATATCTATATATCTATATATCCATATCTATATATATATATATATATATATATATATGTATGTATGTATGTATGTACATTTTAGTTTGTCTGAATATGTACCGATTTTCCGTTGCGCTCATAAAGTATTTATCCGTGAAATTTGTATGCCAAACAGCTAGACTTGCGCTTGCCATTCACCTGTATGTCACGCACACTTCGCAACTTGTCATGTACCCTTGAGACCTGTCGTCGAAATACTCGCCTTCAGAGTCTATCATGTGCGGCTTTGGTTAAGAATGTGCCTGTCGTTTTGCAAAGTGAAAATGAAGTGATGCAGAATGTTGGGTCTTTGCATCCAAGACTTGGCGTCGTGTTGTCAGTGGGATCTTAAACTGTAAGGAGAAGCGGTCATACGTGCCCTATGTTTCATTTGCTCTGTGGAATCTCGCCTTGTTCATGTTTGTGCGCGACAGGAGTTGTAATCGATAGTGATACGAGTTTACGCTTTTGAGTTGGACCAGTACTTCTTGCAACGATAAATTTGGCAGATTCCGTTCGCCGCTGTGCCCCACTAGTAAAGCTAGTATCGTGTTGACCTGAAATCTTCTTTTCCACTCATTGGTTTGTGATTGAATCAGAATTTTCTGGCTTGCAAACTACATGGCTTCTTGGAACGATATCAAACATTAATCAAATGCGAACACCTCAGGCTCACATACGCTACCGTTGTCCATATCAACTCAGTGTGGCTGGTAATGGTACACATCATGCCCATGCTCGAAGCTGGCAGTCGAACAACGTTGCGTTCGATCTACTATTCGCTCTTGCGATACTTCCGGGTGGGTACTGTTGTATGACGCGTGTGTCACTTGACCAAGTGTATTTTGATCATGTTATTTATCTGATGTTTGTTCGATATTTGTGTGTAGACGACATTCTTCTTGATGGGTGCTATGCGACAATGTATAAATGTTAGTTATCTATGTTCAACGAAGTAGTATTCCTAAATGTATGAGTGATGATGAAGGGTTGCACCTCTTAAGGTACTATCTGGTCGGCGCAACGGGCCGATGAATCAGATCCCGAGTCGATGGATCAGATCCCACTATTTCGGACTTACATAATTGCACATGGTTCATTGCTTTCCATCAGTAGTGTATTCGTGTTAAGCTGCTGTGGCTTGATGACGTGCATTTTAACGCGTCAACTGCTCGAGTACGGAGAGCAAATGAACTTCTGATATCTAGCTGTGAATAGTTTGGGATAATCTATAAATTAAGTACATGTAATTAAGTTTCGTGAACGCAGTAGATATGTTATAAGAAACAAGCGCAAGCAACTTTGTTGAACAGTTTTTGCAGATTCCGTCAGAAATTTCCAAGGGCTTCAGCTTAATCTCACCTTTGCACATGTATCCCGCGTTCCACTGAACTTTCTTCGCATACCCTATATCGTATTCCCTACAGACGTACCATTCTCCGATAGACTAGTACAATCATGAGCATATACCACACTCCCACGCGCTGAAATTTACTGTATACATATACCACAGTTCGGACGCACAGTAAGATCCTGTACGCCTACTACCACATTGAAAATTGCACACATTCCATAATTACACACACTTAGTCCTACATTACCAACGTACTATTCTTTGACGCACTTAATATATCCCGCAGCACCAGGCCGATGTGAATGACACAGTCAGGGGTAAGCAATACATGTACACATAACACGCAGGACTATACATGCAACTACACATACGATACTGAGGTATATTAAATAGTACAGTGTCCAATTTTTTAGGCTAATCATAAGAACGAAGGAGATGAAGTATTGTAAAAAAAATTGTCGTGTGGGTGTCTCCTGCACACTCCGAGTAAGTGAATTATCGAACAACTAGCCGGACTCAAAAAATCGATCCTGAGTTGATCAGGGAAGTTCGCATGCATAGCTGTATAGGACTGCTATTTTCACCTTGTGAACGTAACTGCGTGTTGAAATGTGCTACTATTCGTGTGCATTGATACTCGATTACAACTTACGTATAGTTAGAATTACGTATACGTTTATCGACTCATATATGGACACATGTATGTACAGACTCACACTGGCAACATTGCTGGGATTGAAATACAGTCTGTGCCTGAGATACCTTCCTTTGTGCCAATTGAACTGTATCAATATTGTTTAAAGGTTGTTAGCGTTCATAGTTACACAATGCTAGTATGCCTATACACACAC
>NW_014040425.1:118158-139236 GCF_001186125.1 Sphaeroforma arctica JP610 | reverse complement strand
TAACTAACTAACTAACTAACTAACTAACTAACTAACTAACTAACTAACTAACTAACTAACTAACTAACTACTACACACACACACACACACACACACACACACACACACACATATATATATCTTTATAATTCCATGTATGTTCACCACTATTGCCTATTGATCGATTCAAATCTCAACAGGTCACCAAGCATCAGTGTCTTCCATCGTGTCCGTATGTGTGCGCCAAGCAGGTGATTCGATTGACGCGGTCATGTCTGCGAGCGAAGACGGCACGTTATTCCTGTGGGATCTTTCCGATGGCCGTTGCTTAGCAACGGAGACATCTCTCCCGCGTGGACCATCCACACTCACGACGCTCACGTCACGCAAGCAAGTAGTGTGTACCGGACACTATGGGATGGTGTATGTCGTGGATGCCGCAACCCTACACGTTGTCAAGACGCTCACCAGCGAAGCTCGTCCTGACTGGATTACGGCTGTGTGTGTGGTGGGGATGGGTGCGATTGATACCACTAACGGGTCAGGCGAGCCGGTGCAGACGGACGCGCTATTGGCTGTAACTGGAGAGGGCACTTTCAAGCTGTGGTCTTTGGAACTTGTGGAGGTAGGAAAAAATGATCTTCTTTATATCCACGGGTTTACACATACAAAATACATACAGTTAAAATGTCTTGCGGTGTATATAGATATGTACTAAGGTTAGACATTTTATTGGCATAAAAACTAGTCTATCGTGTGTTTTAGAACTCTTCGCGGGGTTGACAGAAAAAGCACAGCCGTAGTGAAACTCCATACTGTATGTTACGTTATTAAAGGTACTCTCTTGCTGTTTTATACAGAAACACGCTCAAATGTATCAATTGTAGTCCACACGCATCCTGAGGATGGACCAACCTTAACACATCCACTTTGATCACTCTCCTAAATACCCTACACCAGACCACATTCATGAGCGTGGACGACCATCCCCTCTGGAAGCCGCTGAAGATTCAGCCGCTCGAGGGCTGTCGACAGCCCAAAACAATTGCCATCTCCCCATTCTGTCGGTCTCTTTTCAGCATTGTCACGCCCACGTGCTGGTTACTGTACTCCGCGGCAGGATGTAAGCTACTGTGTCGCATCATGGCTCCCACACGCATCCGTTGGCAGAGCTCGCAGTTTCTGTCGTCGACTCTGGTCGCACTCTTCGGACAAGCAGGCAATTGTTATGTGTACTCCCTCAGCCTTCCAGAGAAACCCTATGCACCGCTGACGTTTGAGTTCCAGGTGAGAGTGCTTGCAGTGACAGTGTCATGTGCGTGCTGCCTTATCGAATACGCGGTTGTGCTCGGTTGTGTATTCTACGCGCTCTCAGCCACGGAGATAGACTATCTCGTGAGAAGATGAGGCGGCCTATGCGACGACAACGAAATCAGGGCAAGAAATGAGACCTGCAATACTTTAATTCTTAGCTCATGACGAGACAACTGTTGATTATCTACCTAACTTTCGCTATATGTGAAGCCAGGTGACAAGTGGTAGTGTGTGCATATAACCTACACTGATCGTCATGCAATGTTTTCGAGGTAGTCTTGAGTGTCTTTCGTGATATTTCATTGTTGCGTATTCAGGAGTCCGAAGATCAGTTATTGATTAGTGTGGAAAAGGGTTTGTAGATTACACTGCCGAGCGTATGCTTCACCTCAATCGTGCAGGCTGAAAAGTCGAGTGGTACATGTTAACTTTAGTGAGCGTATGCTTTATGGCTGAGCGGTCATAATGATCTATGCCTGTCCAGCACATGATTGGCATACCAGGTCATGCCTGTGTATTCTATTTCTAACTAAGCGCCACCGGGTATTTACGCATATGATGTTACGTTCGGTGGACTCAATACTATCATTGACTGGTTGTGTGCCACACAGGGTAGGCCATCGTATTCAGCGACCACGAAATCGCCTTCGGACCCCACCGATGTCGAGACTGCCCAGTCAAGACACTTGGAGCTAAAGAAGTCCGATTCTTTCCAAGTGTTCCCAGATTTGCCGCAAACTGACTTCAATCAGCAGATGGCAAGTCTGGTGTGCGTATACACGGCCGCCACTCCCTGTGCCAAGACACAACCCACCCCTTTCACACACTCACCAGTGCCAACACGTGCAGAGAATGGAGGCACGAGTGTGTTAGGGGATAAGGAAAGCGATGATACTAAACAAACGGAGGCCAGTGAGAGATCAGCTAAACGTGGTCCAACGGAACGGATAAGGAATCTGGTGCTGTCTGCGGGTGGGCGAGTGCGAGGATTCAACCCCGTCTCTCTTTATGCCGGCCCTGGTAGGAAACACTGGTTGATAATAGGCCTCGTTCTGATACATATGCGATAGTTTGTTGTCCTAAGTGTACTTGAAATTGTTTTCATTCAAGGCTGGGCTTAGCTCAGGGATAAGGTTGTCAATTTGAAGGGGTTGCACGGCTCTAGGTATGGTGAGCAATTTCCATAATGCATTCATTTTGATGCACTTAAGTATGTTTATGTGTGTATAATTTGGATACTTTATCAGAGTTCGTTTGCGTGTACAAAATTGGTACTTTATTTGAGTACTTTTATGTTTTTATGAATTGTCAAATTTTATTTACGAATGTTTATATGTTTAAACTGTATACTTTGTTAGAGTACGTTTATGTGTCTAAATTATATACCTGATTGGAGTCATATGCACAAGGTTGATAACATGCGCATTATATATCTTTACGCTCATGGAATATGATATAAGAGCACCACATACGTATCTCCATACTAGTCTCACATCTAATGCATTCCCTCCGCAATCTTTCAAACGAAATTCACACTTAATGGCATATACATAATAGCACACGCAAAATTACGGATATATATCAATATATTAAACAGATTATTGTAACTCTTGGTAGTCGTCAGCAAGCAATACACTGACAGCCACGTGCAATGTGCAGATACAACTGCGGACGGGCCAGCGCGACCCGCCGTTTCATCGGCATTCCCTAGTCACCTGATTGTATCTGGCGACGATTTTGGAGTTCTGCGCGTGTGGGACGTTTCCGACAAGATGCAGGCGTCTTCCCCGTACCTATATCCAAAATCACAGAGATCAGTCCCAGCGACAGGTAAATAAGCCTACCTTGATACTCTTCATTAGTTGAGAATGTGAGCACTATACTGGCTGTAGAATCGAGGTGTGCCTATGTGAAGCTTCAACGGACGCACACTCGTGGTTGTACTTTCGACTGTACCAATGCGGATACGAGTGTATTCGACTTGCCGCGGTGTACCGGCCTCTACTATAGTCAGTCTCTAAAGTGGCACTTGTTTGCGCATGTGGTCCAAACTCTTGACCACTAGTGAATCCAAATCTTGTACACACAGGCATCTGAACGAGAGTCTGTTCGTAAAGTATTGCGGTAGTATGAATGTTCGTTGATAGTCCGTGAGGTGTGCGTACGTGATTAGTAAGGGATTCTTTCTGCATATTAAACCTGGCGAAGATGTCTGGTTATCGTTCACTTGAGTTAGGCATATTCTTAATTCAGTATAATCTCACGCTAATATCACAAGGTATCGATGCCAGCTCAATACCCTTCAAGTCTGCCGACAGCTATGACTTGCTTGAATTATCCAACACGGAAGCGGCCAAGGGAGACTTAGAGATCATTTCGAATTGCGCTTCCTACGATTTTAGGGATAAGTGGGATGCCGGCGAAGAAACAGACAATGGGCAAGTAGTGAGCGAATAGAGTTTTCAATGTTGAGTTGAACATCGTATGCGTGTTCGTAGGATAGATTTTTGGCCAGTTGGCGTATATGTGGCAATTGATTGTTGGCGCAAGGGTGTGTGTGTGAAGCGTTGGAGAGCGATGCAGTGGTATTTCTGCGTCTTGAGTTCACAGGTGACTGGTGTGCGTCATGCGATGTGAAAGGATCGATACTAGGCGTAGTTTTTGCGGAGTGAATGAATCGCTGGGTTTGTGGAACGCGTGTGTGTGTGTTACTTTGCGTTGCGCGGGACAATAGCAGCAACCACGTATGCACACAGGCATGCAAGTTGGAAAACCCTGCAAGGATCGCTCGTCTCTTTCCTTCTTAATCGAGACCCACACGCTAGCATATTAAACACTCATCCTTCTTAAGAAGCCCGGGAGAAGTTGGCTGCAAAAACACCCTCATACATATATTCAGAACAAATACTTCGCTTTCACACAGTTATGGCGATGTTACTGCCTCTGCAATTATTAAGAATATCTACATGGCCAGAGGTTATGCATCGGGTGTAATTGTTCTGTGCGAGCTAATGGCAGAGCTCGAGAGGGTTTTGAGCAACGAATGTCAGACAACCAAACATCTGCCGAAAGTCAGTCCGCACGCAACAGGGGGCGGTATAGGTATGTTGTGCGACATGAGCATGTTTGTAGGCCTCGGGTGATGGGTTGCTGAATCTCTAAAGCCACTTGAATGAAGATGCTTTATGAGTATACATGCAATATCATTATCGTAAACTATTAACATGGAGTAAGTCTCAGCACTATATGCTGCAGTTTATGTTCTCGTGACATTCCGGCCGAGAGCATGGGGTTTTGGGGTCATGGTTCTCGACTTGTTGCGCTATGCGATGTGCTCATTGCTGTCGAGAAATCTGGCGACCAACATCGCATTGAGTCGTGTCGTTACGTACTCGGTAGAAGAGCTTTGTGTTTGATATGGCTCAGAATCGTAGCCAATTGAATTCTCCATACATCTGACGTTTGCCTTCTATAGGCAGCTTTGACTGAACTGGTTGTGAGTTGTTATCTAACATGCCTTTCGCCACGACTGTTTTCTACGTTCCCTCAGTGATCGTAAAGTCATCAGAAGATTACACGCCGCAAAAGGCGAGCGACCCAATACTGATGACCGGCCATACCGGGGCTGTCACGTGTTTGCTGTATCCACACGATGTCGACAACAATTTCTCAGCCCACCATCTCATATCGGGATCAGACGATTTCACCATTCGTGTGTGGAATGTATCAACAGGTATGTGTGCGATTGTGTCGTGGAAACAGCTCGTTGATTATGTGTGGGCTGTAATTGGCTATCCCAATATGACGTTAGTACATCAGGCGTTATACCCTGCGCTTGATAACATTTCCTGCGAATAAAATAGGAAAGCTTTGCATGGGACTAACATGATTTAACCCATCGTCGCGCTGATCAGGCGAAGCAATTCATGTGTTCCACAACCACTGCGCTCCCATTGCGAGGTTGATACCGTTTTCCGGACGGGAAGTGTCGCGGTCGACGAACTGTATATGTTCTGTAAGTTGTGTGTAGGCAGTTATATATTTTTGTCTTTGCCTATGCCAATAAGCCTACGTGCATTTAGTGTGCAGGTGAGCGCCATCCATTCTTAAGTGTTGTTACATGTTCATCTACTTCGGCAATCGTCGCCACAGATCGATCCTCTGTTGCTCGCTTCACCACGCGACTACTGGCGAGCGTCGATCTATGCCCAACATGCCACACCATTGTTCTGGGGACCAAAATACACCGAGCATAATATTATAGCCAATGGGCCACCAACACCAACACACTGCCTTAATCCAACCTCTCGTCCACAGCTTGCCGGCGATCACAACGTAGGCATATACTCACTGGATGATATGAGGTGCTTGCACAGCATGGGTGGCCACATGTTCCCTGTGCGGTCGGTGCAATGGCGTTACGATGACGACTACTTTGTCGTGGACTGCATAGACGGCACCATATATGTCTGGCAGCTGGGTACCGGCCATTTGGACAGGTAGGTAGGATGGGCACTGGCTTTTGACACAGAACAGACTACACTACGCTTGTCTAATCGCCACACGCCACGCCACTCTGGACAGTCGAACTGTCGAAAACCGCTCCTGATGATACGATGTACGTGTACGCTTTGTCCGTTGATACGTTGTTACCAAAGTGTTCTGTGCGTCTGGAGCGTCGCAGGCCAGTGTTTATTGTTCTGTACAGATACGAGTGTAAGCAAGAGCATATGTATGAAGCCTATAGCGATAACGCGGGTATCTCGTATACCTACTTGAGACGGACGCCACTTGTCTACCACGTGGTGTGCAACACATAGCCTGCAGCACGGACGACTAGAGATGCATTGTCACCAATGCTGAATGCTGATAGCATGAGCCCTTACCATACCACAGAGTCGCCCAAGGCAAATTGGCCGAAGGCATACTGGCAAACTGGGAGAGCCAAGCATCCGCACGTGATGTGGTGTGGAAGCGATACGGAGACGACACCGTCACATCGGGCAATGGGTACGGGAACCTCAAGACACTCACGACAGCCCTCACGTGTAGTCCAACCAATGCCCAGGCCAAGAATGTGGCACTGGTGAAACTGCAGAGGACTGGATTGAGCCATGCAGACTCACCACTAGAGGTTGTGCTGTTCGACGTCAAGAAGGTGGGTATGGGAAGCTTGCCGTTGTCATTGGTAGTGAGTGCACTGGTGTGTTAAGCAGTTGTTGCATGTGATCTTTCTTTCTACAATGTAGTCTCTCTGGTTTGCGGTGCTATCCCACCTACCGTCTAACCCTGAGATATTAATAGCCATGACCACTATGGAGAATGTATGCTTCTCGGTCTGGAATTCTCGGTCTAGAAAGGGGCTGTGTCTCTGGAGCGTTTGTATTTATATTTCAAAACCTCAGCTACTCAATATCTCTTCTTTCACTTTGGGTTTCCCGTAGATCGTATCGCTGCTAAAGTCGGGCGATCGAGATACAGATGTGTGCAAGGGCTTGTTGAAGATGCTCATGCCCTACGTCATGCCGTGGGGCTTCCGGCCCGACATCGACCAACAGCTGTCGAAAATCCTCCATGTCAAAATCCCTAAAGAGGTAAGTACGGTGATTTTTGGCGTCGACTACCTTGCTTACGGTGATACGTTTATGGTGACAACTTCGCTGCTATTGTGGAGGCATCGATGTACCTGTGAACGTATTGTGATCTGTGTTATCTGTGAATAATGACAGGCCACTGCCGACTGCGTGCATCCGTTTTCTTCGCACGGGGCACTGCCATGTCTCGTCTCTGTTCACGCACAGTCAGTCAGCGGCCCATGCATATCCTGGACACTATCCCACTATATCCAGCATATCTGTGTCATCCACGCGGACATATCCTGACGCACAAAGCCGTCCATTCCTCTTGCATCTCTACTGTATCTGCAGCCATCACACGCCGTCCTGGGCCGCAACGGACACATCTCATCGCTCATGGCTGGAAGTACTCGTCCCACCGACCCATGGCGCATGAGTGGACACCTAACCGGCGTGCAGATGGCCTGTGCTATATCACTCACCTACTGGGAGCACCCCATTGCTACGCGTCTGCTGTGCACGTTGTTTACCGTCACTTTACCTCAACTGCCAGGTACGTTGTTTTGCACTTCTCGCCACCCGTGGTACCGTCGGTGGTTCTTAAATTGCGCATCGGTTTCGAAATCTGAACGTTGATGTTTGAGCGAGCGTGGTTCTGAGTGTACTTGCGAATGTGGCTTGCGGATTTCAGCGTTTTCAAGTTTTCATATACTGAAGACATTTTAATACAACGTACAACGGGAGAATTGCATTTTACTTTTTTCATTGGACTCGCACTTAGTCATTACGAATGCCTGCCCAAGTCACATGCCAAGCAACATCGCTATATTCGTGTCATAGCGCTAATGCCATAATTATCCATAGCATATCTATAACCTACATACCTCATGTATTTCTCAAGCACTAGTCAATCTCGTATAGGAGTCTCACATAGGCAAATTCATTTCATGTCTTGTTGGCGTGCGTCGAACAAAAATCACGCCGTACCGCAATAGTATTTTCATAGACTACAAATCCGCACGCATCTCATTCCCCACTGCAGCGGATCCCGTGACTGGCAAACTGCCGTTTGTCCCACCCACCCTGGGCATCCTCACGGACTTCTGGAAGGGCACGTCGATGTCGCGCCCCATACACCAGTTGGTGGACGCGTACCTGGCCGCCATGAGCGATGCGATGATCGACGAAGAGGTGTGCAAGTGGGAGGTGTACCTACAGAGCCAGCCAGACATCAAGCCCGCGGCACACACCCCCACGGGCGAGCGGGTGTCTCCGCATCCGGGTGCACACCACGCGCCAGGCGACACAGATCCCCCCACGGAGGCTGGCAGGACGGCCAGTAAATTGACCAGCGCCACACAACACCAGCGCAATGTCAACGAGAACGACATGTACGACTCGCCACACGACCGGATGGCTGTACTGGTGCTGGGGCTGATTGGGTCGAGGTATCCGTCGGCGCTATCGCCCGAGCTAACGGCCAAAGTGGCGGGGCAGTTGTGCTTGGCCGCGCTGGAGCAGAATGGCAGGCCGGCGGACCGCTTCAACAACAAAAGCAAAACCGGTACGCCGAGAAGTGTTCAGACTCGGGGTTCTCCTCAGTTCTTGTACATTCCATGTCTGCATAGAAGCTCGTACCTCCTATTTCTGAGGATGTTGCGCTGTTTCACTTATTTCAAGTTGTAGAGAAGCTTGCAAATTCCGTGTTTTGTTGGATTCTCAATGTGGCTGTGAAAGTGGCGCGGTATGGTTCCATGAAAAACATGTTTATTGCTGTAAAAGTGGAGAGTATCCGTTACGTTGAACAATTGTAGCTGTCGTGGCGGAGTCGGACTGTCGTTTCTCGTGACTGGATGAGCCCTTTTGTTACACGCATTTTGTTGAATTTTGTAGCGTAAGGGCAGTTGCATATCGAAAGGTGGGCTTAGGGATTAGCATGTATAACACTAAAGTACCGGGTCTGTAACTGTTGTCGCTTCGTTGTGGTCATATATCTCCTAATGAATTGGAAAGCGGTGCGATCAATACGATAAAATTGTTTCGAAGAAAGTCATGGTGGGGCAATCAGTAATCAGTGGTGTCTTCTATGAAATGTTTTAGTATGGGAACAGATTGGACCATTTCATGTTCAAAACACAATTGAAATGACGGCTTTACTGCTAATATACTTTGGAACAGGACAACAGCAACGCAAACTATCAATTATATCGCCGTTCTGCGATCGTCCTGTGCGCACTAGAATATACTTTGATCTTGGTATTGATATAGGCGCGTCAGTCTTGCTCTTAGCTGTTTTAGGGGTTCAACTTTCCCAGTGCGAATTCTATCGAGCCATCCTATCGGTGCAGAACAGCCCCCGCATTGGCATACTCACCCGCGAAACCAATGTTAGATTTCACGCTGATGTGCTACTCAATATTTGTATACCTCCCAATACGTTAACCCATGTGTCACACAACAGACCCGCAGGCAGCGGGAAAGAAGTTCGACGGGCGAAGGACAACGGCGGCTGCGGAATTGCTGGGCGAGGGATTCAGCACATGGATGGAGCACCTGGACGTGCCTCGTCTGGTGTTGCAGCTGTTGGCTGTAACTGGGCCGGTGGTCAAATCATCCACCAATGCCATAAAGGGGAGGGCCATGTACTTCGGTGGGTATTGTTTTCCTCCGGATCGCTTTCGGGTGTGTGTATACATATGTCCGCTATGCAGGGCTGTGTTTTGATCAAGATTGAGGTTGAAAAGGGTGCATTGAGTGTACAAGTGGTACTTTGATAAGCCATAAAGTGCTTATTACTATTCTGTTCTCTCTGCACTTGGAAAATTATCACCATATCAACTGAACTTAGCGATTATTTGGTGAACCACCAGGACAGTCACCCACTGCAGCGCGTTGTTATTGAAACGGATATCCCAATTCGCCTCAGTAGTTTGCAATTCATCCGCTTGGTCTCGTGACCAGTACATCCCAATCAATCCCCTCGTTATGATTATAGTAGATCTTCCATGGGTGTATTGGATCGTCACCTGCTTACCTGTTTATGTATTTGACCCACACTTGTCACCCAAACGCTGTCTAGGCGTGCTGAAGAAAGTTGCAACGAATGCGCCGCGAGTGCTGGTGACCACGATCAGTAACTTCTTCGTGAAATCACAGTCCGTACCATCACGCATCCACGCGATGAACGTTGTGCTCAACCTCGTGAGGGAGATCCCCGATGTTTTCGGCGAGCAGGTGCCTAGGTGAGTGCTGACTACCAGAGCGCTAGAGAGTTATACAGCACACCAGTACTTGCATAGATGTGGGAGATATTGAATGCTGCGCGTGTGTACGCTTGTGGGCGTGTGCTCTTCCTTGTATGTAATTGATCATGGCGGAAGAGGTGCACGAGATGCTTGCATTGCGGTTGTCATTCTGGTGCGTTTCCATGGCAACGATTCATTTACACCACTTAGCCAACGCAATCATAGTTGCACACGCGTATCAACTTGAACCGATTGCACCGCTACACTGCTACAACTGCGATCATAGCTCAAATGTGCACACTGCTATACGAACGCACTATCAAAGGCACACGCAACAACCGCACGTACACCAAGATGGCGCTCACCACATCGGATGCATGTTCGAATTATCCGTTATGCAGTTGTCCATCTTCTAATTGCACCATCATTCAACACGTTATAATCACACGTACTTTGAACGGAGATGACACTCACAAAATCTGATGCACATACCCAGCGCATACGCCCTCACCATGCCCATCCCCCCCTTCAGGCTCGTCGATCTGGTCGTTCGTTCTCTGGATCCACACGTCCCACAGTTGCGCGACAATTGCCTGGAGGGCAGCACCAAGACCCTGCAAGAAATCGTCAAACGCTATCTCATGGTCAGCTTCCATGCGCCGTCACAGAAGTTAGCAGTAGGCTCGTCGTCGGGATTAGTGGTACTATACGATCTAAAGACCGCGCGGCGGTGGCAGGTACGTGGAGGAAGAGAATTAAGATTTGTTGGAGCACGTTCACTTGCTATAGTTACAGTTGTACGGTGCTCGATATGGATACAATACGGCATGTGTGTGTGGGGCTGCTGGTGCACACACCTTTTTGTGTTGAGGCTGTCATACTTGGAGTACCAATTTGCGAGCGTTTCCGGGAGTGTTTATTAATCCCCTGTGCAATACGCACGCGTTCAACGGGCATTGCTGTCGTTAGCACTCGGTAAACGCTTCTTATCCTCCGATTATTTGAGGTCTTTGGTACTTAGTAGTTGATGCAGACCTGCAACGAACATTTTGGAACCCTATTCGAAGTCTTAGGTTGTGGTTGGTGAACCTACAGTGATTAGTGCAGTACATACCCGGGTGTGATAACTGCAAATGCTATGCAGAGATACCCTCATATATACACGTATACATGTATGTAAATATGTGTTTGCTTTACAATTCTGTATTTATGTGGAACTAGTCGTATATATGGCCGCACCTACGATAGTGCAGATTTCTATATATGTGTTTTATAAGTTTATAAATCGTGAATATTATTAGCATCACAAACCGAACTCTACATACATTGAAAATCGTCACTGAACGCATTTTGCGTGCTCATCGCAAATACTTCATATATGGTTGGCAGGACATCGATACCAAGCAGAATGAGGTAACGGCCGTTGCTTTCTCCAACGATGGGCGAGTGCTGGCCTCGTACAGTGCACGTGACCTCTCTCTCAAGTTCTGGCAGACGAACATGTCCATATTCAACATTTTGACCAACACCATCAGATGTATCAGCACACACAAGGTAACGAGCAATCTAAGGGATACTGAAGGTTTATCAGAGAAAACGTAAGGATGGTTAGCGGGTGATGGTACCAAATGTTAGATTATGGAGGAGTTGTATGTTGCAATGTATTGGCCACAGACAAAAAGGCTCGCACAGAAACACGTTGGTGTTTTCGGCAGTTAGGGTATTTCTATGATAGTTGGTGAGTGAATTTCACTAATTTGGCTATGGATTAGTATGGTCGTTTGTCACCCTTGTCCTTCGGCAAGTATTTTCCAGGGCAAGTATTAATGCTGGTTTTCAAAGTTGCTACTTACAATGCCTGTGGATATCAATGTCGCCATACTCGGAAAGGTTTTTATTGTTGACATGTTGTCGTAAACTTGTTTTTTTTTCAACACAAATAGCATCTTAATGTGTGGATCTGTTTTAAAAACAACTGCTCTCCTCTCGAGGAGCAGAAATAGTCTCGGCTTTGATTTTTTTCTCCATAATTAACCCTAACACCCGTCTATAGGTACCCGCTTGCGACCAGAAGGTGCTGGATGAGGATGTGCGGTTAGTGTGGATTGCAGCGAACACACTCAGTCTGTGCAGAGATCACAACGAGGTCACATTTAGTGTATAGCGTAAAATAAAACAAATTGATTTTAGTAATCTACAGGTGGTCTATAGTCAAGGCATTTCAAATCTAAACTATTCCAAATAATGACCAGACAAACGCTACAGCGCTTATGGGCGGCAAGTATCCACTTCGCCTAGTACTCGGTTATCTGGGAGGGTTATCTTCGGTTATCTGGGAGGTCCATGTACAACATGGACAGTTGTAGAAATTTATATTCATTACATGTGAAGTTTGCGCTCTTCCTTCACCCTTGAAAAACTTTCTGGTGGCGCTCGGTAAGATACGCATTCAACTCCAGTCGTCATATCTGTGTACAACGCTTATATACTTTGGCATGGCCGGGCACGCCGGTGCATAGTTGTCTACTTTCGCAAATATGCCTTATGTTTTTAGTGTCTCAACGCTCCAGCCCGAACGCCTGCTGCGCTTCGTTGCACGCAGCGGTACCCCGTCCAGTTGTTCTTCAAGTTCTACATCGTCAGTGAGAGGGTATTGCTTACCGGGATTTAAGAACCAACCAAATATCGAGAATCTGAAATACAATTTGAGAAAGGAGTATTAGTGATGGACACCGCGCATAGTCTGCGCGTTGGATCTATTTGTTTATTGGGGCATTCACGTACCTTCCGAATTGCGTCTTAGTTCAACAAACAGGATCGCAGAAATTACAGGGATCTAGTCTGATAGCAGAGTCTAGTGACATTTTATCGCCACCGGTATATGCAATTTTAGATAGACACAAGAACCCAGAAAAACTAACGCTGCCGTAACCGAAAGACACCTACCTCTCTCGATCAGAGACCATGGGCTGGACTTCGTGCCACCGGGGCACCTGAAAGATGATCATAGAGTTGAACTCTGGGATATGTGCTATCTTGCTTTCCATATCCAGGAGCGCACCACCGTCCTTTTCGGACCAGTCTTTCGTCAGGTAGTATATGCATGCGATGTCTCGTGAGTAGGTTTCACCTCCAATCTAGCATTTGCAATAGAAATTCAAACAAATGAGATGAAAAAAATTGCGGAAATACTAGTAAAACTAGAGAATCAATTGATGATGACGAGAGTGAATTCTACATTACACGATGACAAATACATGATTGTATTGCTATTCTACCAAATAACATACAGATAGCCGCCGATATATAATACAACTATAATTTGAAACAGCAGTATATCATACGCGCTTGTAAATATTGAAGTGTAGTCATGTGTATTATAAAAGCAGGTATGACGACAAGACATACATACATACATATTCACACCCATATATATATATACATACATCCCCCATATTTATATATAAATATATGCATGTGATAATTTCATAAGACGGTTTGTAGTGAACACAGAACCATCCACATTAATATGTAGACAATAACGGCACTCAACAGAGGAGAAGAGTGGACTTTGGGAATGGAGCTCACCTCTTTGTAAGCTCTGTCGTCGTGTGCTTCGATGAAGTGACCTTTGGTATACTTCCCGGCGGAGAAAAGCGCGGGTGATAGAGGTAGCAGATCATGGAACATGTCAAGCACCTGTACAGCAAAACACGTAGTCGACATAGCATCAGTAATCAAGAAGTAGGGTTCCGTACTTTGAGAGATGCACATGAAATGGAATTGGCCATCTTTAATCTGCGAGATTGTCTAGAATTTCATCCCTCTCCGCCAAGACGTCGAGTAAATCAAAAATAGAATGCATTTGTTGAGTCTAAGAAATGACACAACATTGAAAATGCAATAAATTTGCTCATCGCATGAAACGTATTATACTTACAAAGTCACTATTCGGGAAGGAGCGTGCGGACATGAACGCGTGCGACACCTCGGTGGCGTAATTCTTGTCGGCCGAGCCATTCTCTGCCAGGTGCCATTCAGCCTCACTGATATTCTGCAGTGTATGCAGCACCTTGTCCGCCATTTCCTTGGGTAGTACATTGGGTATCTTCACGATACCATCGTTCTCCTCAAGCAGTGCGTGTATGTCCATTCTGCACGGTTAAAGATGGGACAGCGAGAAAGACAGTTAGCTCCCGGGAAAGAGCAAGAGCAAGAGAATGAAATGCCAAAAAAAAAACAGGTATAGAGTAGCATATATATATATACATACACATGTACATAAATATACATATGACATACATACATATATATATACCGAGCACGAGCTTAGCGCATAGACTGACTCATCAATTGATATAGCCAATACACATTCACTTGCTTGTAGAAGCATCGTAGTACGAAACATCCCATAGAGAGTGCTTCATATATGCTAGTCCCAAGTCTGACCGATCAAAAACCCTCATATACATAACCTCGTTATAAGCAATAAAACAACATGGCAGGTGCGTTCACATTCACTGCGTGTACTTTGTTAACACGTACAACAAACCAACACAATATGAAAAAGGCCACAAAATACAAGTAACTAAACTATCTTAAAATCGCAAGCGTTGATCCACAGACTCTGAGGATCGCACGCGGCCATTTATGCAACATACTTTTTGAAGCGGTCACTGTTGTCAAAATCTGTATGCGTATACGCACACCTCGACTCCATATGCTTGAGCGTGGTATTGGCCAGTTCTAAAGCCGTCTGGAGCACTTCCTTGACAATGCTGTTCGCCACAGTACCCTAAAATAGTCAACGAAACACGCAATTAGATATTTTAACATGGTATATTGTATAGGAATATATTTCTAATGAATGTTTGCGGTGTGTCAACATGCATGAGAATTACAAAAGCACAATCTGCGAAAGTAACAGCAACTAAATCTAGAAACCCCACCTCCTCGCCCATGCTCTGTGTCAGCGTAAGTCCCACATCCGTCACTTTCCGCCTCGGGAACAACCGCGAATCTGGATCGTGTCCCAGAACCTCCAAAGCACCCATAACGCTTGCGTCTACTACATCGGACCATACAGGTTGTGACGGTAGTGCCACTGACGCTGTCGTGGATACACCTTCCTTAATATCGCACTCCTCGTGTTGAGTGTCTGCAAACACAATTAAGTGTTGCGGCACGTAGAGGACATCGCCGGGGTTTAGGATCAAGTCTTGGACGATTTTGGGCTCCTCAGCATCCACCAAAATAGTGCCTTCTGTCGTGAAGAGGGTGGGGAATTGGCTGCAAGGGCGATGGGATTTGTACGCACAGTGCTGCGGAAATCAAGCGGTAAAGTGTACGTTAGTATGAAGCAGGAGGTCTATACAGTGAATCAATGAGCATCTTAGTCCCAAGTGCGCACACGACGGTGAATACTCACAGGAAAAGTCACTTAGCTAGAGAACTTATCGAGTTTACTGAATAAGAAGCTACGATCGTTGGAGGACAGTGAATTAAGGGTATCAAAAATAAAACATATTTACTTTCGATTATACTTTCAGTACTCTAGACTGTACTTCCAATTCCAGATAGATACAGAATCGTGACAAAAGCTACAATTATTACTGAATGATTCAACAATCCATCTGTATAACAGGATAGCTTTGGAGAAGATGAGGACTACAAGCACATTTTAAGCTCCAAAGGACTCACCTGACCAATGGCCAGCCACTCGTCTGCGACATCAATCAATTGCACATGCAACGAGCCCTCTGTCTGTATCAGGAGGGTATCCGTGGAGTACAGCGAGGGTGGCGCAAACAGGGCATCGTGTGTGACCACATCCACACACACACTCACTCCGCCCTCACCCTTCCAGAAGGTGTCCACAGCCTTTGCGAGTGCGATGAGTGGTGCCCGCATCTCCTGTCTCAGGAAACGCACGCTATTACCAGCCCCCTTGGTTGGTGAGATGAGTTCTTGCAGGCGTATGTCACTCACTGAGCCGTGTAGGTCTCTGTGTGGTGAGCGTGAACGTAGAACATTAGTTTGCGGATATCATCGGATTGTAATTATGCAACGTGCACTGCAGTGCCTGTATGATTTTTGAGAGCTTGCGCGTTGCGTGGTTCAAGTGTCTGAGAGATAATATGATATAACAACTATTGCGCGTAAAGATTTCTAGTTGCCAAGATTCACCAAGGAGGCCGTACAAACCAGTGTGGTAATGTCAATAATCGATGTAGATACTCAGGCTCAGTCTAGAGCACGAGGAAATTTACGAATGTAACAATGTCTAAAATTGCTGTTTGTGGTTGCTGCCAAGCAACAACATAAAAACATGTGCACAGACGTTCGCAGGCGCTGCAAATTAATACCTACACTCTGATGATATATGATACATGTCAGTTGCTACTATATTAAGACTGATAACAGACGTACTGTAAAGAGTAAAGAAAGACGAACCCCTACAATTGATCCACTGTAGATATTAGTTTCCACGATTTGCAAGCTAGGATGGGACGTAGCAGTCTCGTTGTAATGTACACAAGGCATGTAAATAGAGTGGTGGCATCAATATCTGTACTTGTATACATGTGTGTACGTTGGCTCGCAGCAAGTTGTATTGAAAAACAAGTGCATGACTTTAGACTCGATCGGCACTTCATACTAGAACACGCGCATGACATAGTTTTAAGCTTGCCTGCAAGTGAGAACAGACGTCCATACACGCATATATCGGGGACACATACCAACAGTATGCCGCAAAGAACACCTTTTATGTGGTTAAAATGCCGTTTACCATCATCCGCATGCAATCGGTGACACACACACGAACGGTCTATGCTGCAAATAACACTTTTCACGTCGCTAAAATGCTTTTTATCATCATCCCCATGCAATCGAGGATACACACACGAACGGTCTGTACTGTAAATAACACTTTTTTTATGTGATTAAAATGCCTTTTACCACAATCCGCATACAATCGGGGACACTCACGAACAGTCTATGCCACAAACAACACTTTTTATGTGGTTTAAATGCCTTTTATCATCATCCGCATAAAATCGAGGATACACACGAACGGTCTATGCTGCAAATAACACTTTTTATGTGGTTAAAGTGCCTTTCACCATCATCCGCATGCAATCGGGGACACACACACACGAACGGTCTATGCTGGAGATAACACTTTTTATGTGGTTGCAATGCCTTTTATCATCATCCGAGTAAGGTTGCTAGAATATCGCTAGAATAGCCGGCATCGAAAAATATAATTATTCAGCCACTAAATTCCATGATTAAACAGAACAACAAAAACCTATAACCTGTATAAAGAGTCTTAAACGAAGATGCACACACATTGTTCATATACCATACCCGTGCCATTCGTAGATGCGTTTGCTCATCGCAAGCGATTGAGATTGTGTGTGGACCACATCTCGCCCATAAGCGCACTCCTTTGCAGCACCGCATGTAGATGTGATTATGTTGTCCGCTGTGATGTCTTTCAAACTAACAGCCAAAGCGCATGATTCCATATAGCATGGCTGTCGCGCTTCCCAGGCCGACAGGAATGCAGCTCCATTGTTCACGTTTGGGAATAGCGAGGTGGCCAAGGCAGCCCGACGTTTACCGTGTGGCAGCCCTTTGTGACCCTTATTGTGCTTACCGCCTTTCATTGGATCAGTTTTGAACTTTTGAAGCTATGAAATACCAAGGCAGGTAGTTTTTAGTACTGCTGCGCAGCTGCTAATGTTACTGTGTATTAAAGTCTTATGTCATAAACACAAACTAGTTCAGCAGATGGCTTTCGTGTAAGGGTTCTCAGAGTACTCCTCTATACTATTCTACGAGAACGTTCTATTTCTTTTTCGCCATTCTAAAACCCTGTATGATATCTAATTGATTCATTAATTCAGAGAGCGCTATCCGGCATATGTAAATAGTATTTACAAATGGACGTACACATGCTTTTTTTAAAAATTGGTTAAAATTTGCTTCTGATTTTGGCGCGCATTTATACATTTCCTGTTCGGTACTAAGATTTTTTTTGCTTTCGACCAATACCGACGTCTGATCACTGATCAGTCGAAATCACTCGAAACAACAGAAGAGAGACCACGAGGCACGAGGGACCGCGAGACGCGAGTCTGCGAGTCCTGCGAGAGTAGCAAGGGGTGATCATGAGCCGGTGAGGTTTGAGAACCCAGCAGAGAAAAGTATATATTACAACCAGCCTCGTATGCACACAAGTTCAGTTCGTCAATAGTCGAGGAAGTGGAGGAGGGGCTGTTTTGAAAGTAGTTTGAATGGTATGTATATATCTGTATGGCAAGCTTTGGAAGGACATGTTCCGCTGTTATAGGTCGGCATACTATTCTATTCTATATTATATCCTATTGATTGTAGCTATGAGGACAAACTACTGCTTTTGTGAACGACAGAATGTATCTGTATCGTACTGATATCATTTTACCTGATACTGAGCTACCTTTTTGGATTCATTTTTTTTTGTACTTCCTTATTATTTGCGTTTTCACTGACAACTTCACACAAACATTGTCATTCCCACTTGTAGGTATGTCTAATCGCACCATCAAGCGGAGATGTGTGTGTTGATCTGGCTTCTGGCTGTTTATTTAGAGTTGTGCAAAATAAAGCGTCGTCTAAAATTGGGTCGTTCAAGTCTTCTTCGTCACTTATAGTGTTGTATAGCTAGGATAGTACCTTCAACTATCGAGCATTCATACATGCGATGCAAAATTGGTTTGTTCCTCTATCTTTTTTTTTTTCGCTAGATGGCTTGAATGAATTTGTCGCATTGGTACGCCGTGCGCTGACTTGCTCTTTAAGTTTGGGTTGTCTTTAGTTTTCTAGACTTAGGTTTGGTGTGTACGTGATCCCTATGCTAAGAAATAGTCTGAATTTGATTCACGTCTTGTGATTGAGCATTGCATTGTACTTTGATACCTCACAGTTTCGGCCTTTTAAGCCCTTGCCCGTCAAATTTATATTGAATAGGTTTCTCTTTTCTTATATGCCTGGTATAGCGTTAGAACCAAATTTTGACATTAATGAATGTCTTCAAAAATAGATGTGGTCGAAATGCAACGCTAACAACTATCGTAGGAGTGTAGTGGAATCAACCATATAAACTTAACATGAGAAACAAGCAACGTTTACAATAATTTAAGGCTGTTGATTCATTCTAGCTCTTGTTATAGAATGTTTGTTTTCGTGAATTTTTTTGACAAGGGACACGGGTAAGCTGTATTCTTTGTGTGTCTATACTTTTACTAAGCCTACTAAGCTGTATCCTAAGCTGCCTAGGCTGATGGACCGGAAAAAAAAAGCCTCTTTGTAGTTTGAACACACAAAACAATTCCCATGTTCACAAGCCAAAGGCTAGAGATAACACTTAGGCGTCTGTTTACTGTTAGCTCGTGCCCTGCTTTATACGGTCGACAATCTAGGCTCATTCACAATTTCTGTACAGCAAAGTGGACGATTTGAGGGTGGTATCATCGCATTGAAGTACTCAGCATCGGGGTTTTCAGGCCTTCAGGGGTTGACTCGCGCCCAATAAAACAGGGAACACAGATTGATTAAACTTCGCTTACAAATACAAATTAAAACAAAAGCAGTGCAAATAATAAAGTAGATCTCCTGTCACGATTGAAGACTATAATGAATTCTGCTCAATTATTCGAATTCTGCTCAATTTTTGATGCGGACGTTCAGCGGTGTAAAGAGAGTGGCCATAATCTGAGAGGTGCTTCTTATTTATGTGTATTATACCGCTATATACAAAGAGAAGCAGAAAACAACACCATCGGGCGCCATTGGAAAAGTTAATGGACAAGCTTCCCAAAAATATTTACCGGAAGGCGGAAGCACACAGCCCAGTAGTGTGAGACTGCGGATATGTATTCTAATTAGTGGCCCTGTACAGTAGCCAGTTCGCAAGTTTTCCTGATTTTCCTCTTGTGCGTGTCCGACTATTTTGCTCATTCTACTAGAGTATAGGAGATAAAACATAGTAGGGAATGGAAAGTGGAAGAAGTTAAACAGGAGACTGGGCAGTGAGACTGAGCACAGACTACAAAGCACAGCCCAAAACAAGAGTGAAGCAACCATTTTTGACGGTCCTTCAAGGTTTCAACAGGACAGGACACGAGGTTTAATAATTTTAACATATTTTTTTTTGTGTCAGCCAATATCACTCAATGCCGGCCCGTGGCCGCCGATAGAGTCGCGTAAATGGTAATATTTATGTGGATAGTGAGAGTACTATTCAAATTCAAATATATATATTCTGCTGTATGGCAGCTATTCACAAGAGACTACAATCTGCATTCAATACAATCGTTTATAACTAAGCTTATCTGACTTCAACATGGGAGCTGCGGCCTCAACTCCCAGCAATATGGCCTCTCAGGGATGTCCTGTCCCACCTGAAGAGCGACAAGCTATGGAAGATAAGATGGACAAGGAAAAAATAGCTAGTTCTCTAGCTGGAAAGTGCCCTGTGCCTCACGAAGAGCGCGGTACTTCGATGACCGAAGATCCGGCCCAGAGGGTATGTGCATCTGTTCAAAAGCATCAGTCGAACCCAAGGTTGGCTACTTAATACGTTTTTAATATGAATATAGTATGAAGCATATTGGTATGATTAGTTTTTGATGGAAAGTTGTGCATCACAGCTAGTCCCAGTATTGTGGTGCACATCTTTCTGCTGTGCTCTCGTATACTGCGAGGGTCGTGTGCCAAGGGAAAGTTTCTATGTGGCAAGCTGGGTGGTTTGCGTTAGTCAAACCGCTCAATTGCGCTTCGTCCGCGAGCAGAATGTTCAACCACGTGTACTTGACAGATAATGGTTCGCTAATCGATTCGCCTCACCTGAGGAGTTATTGCTTCGTTGATCTTGTTTCGTCGATCTTGCTTGTGAGGGCACATGGATAGTACGATGT
>NW_014040425.1:112280-117586 GCF_001186125.1 Sphaeroforma arctica JP610 | reverse complement strand
TATGTATATATATCATGTTATGTATATATAGTATATAATATATATATATATATATATATATATATATATATAAATATACACGTACACACACACAAACACACACGCAGATACACGCATATATACACACTTATTTAGATATACATATGTATGTATAGACACATATTTATATATATATGTATATATATATATATATTATACGCAGACTTACATACACGCACACACACACACACACACACACACACACGCACACACACACAAATATATATATATATATATAATCTTTATAACTATATACATATGTATATGTGTATGTAAAACCACGTTTGTATCAAATGTGTAATATAGTTCTACGAAAGTACATGTTTATATCCATTGTCCCATTGAATTTTAGAGTACAAATCTGTCATTGATTGTTTTGCGAAAGTGTCGAATTAGTTGAATGTATGCATGTTGATTGTTGGTTGTCATGGGTGCTATTTCTATTAAGGTATAGAGCAGGGAATGGTCTCTACGGGAATGCCAATATACTTGCAAGGTATTTATTTTTGATCTTTTTTTAATACTATTGCAGGTAAACCCATTCCAAATGTCTGCAAAGGGGATGAAGCCAGGAGATGCTCTCGTTGACTCAGAGCGTAACCCAGAGACGCCTCTCCTAAGTTCCGAAACATTCGTATCCTCTATTCCCAAAGCGGGCACAAGTGAACATTGGGTGTATCCGTCAGATCAACGATGGTATAATGCTGTCAAGCGCAAAGAAGAGGATCCCAAGTGGGGATTCGATCCTTCTAAAGAGGTACGAATGTTATTGGTTTGTGTATCTGATTCCGGTTACTTTTTTAACAGTTCAATGTCTAGACTTCATACTAATATTCTGAAATTAATACATAACAACCCTTGCGCATAGGTGGTACATATATCTTGGGGCTGCATCTGAGATATTGTGGTGGGGTTAGGGTTATATATTTGTAATCTTAGCTGATTTTCTTCGATATGCTTTGTGCTTGCTGTTCACTGAGACGGATGCGCGATAAGCTGTACAAATAACATGCATGCAAAGGATGAAAAATATGTACAAATATTACTACGTGAAGTGTCTGAAAAATATTTGTATTGTGTATTGCGAAGTCGTAGTCGTTTAGTCAGCTTGCATGTGTATTTTTCGACAATAATGAATGCTGTGAGATGTTGTAAATAACTGAACAAAGCGTGCGAGTGCACTCTTCTACCCAGCAAGGGGGTTTTCGAACCACAAAACGTTCGATTCTCTATGCCTATGATTCAGACTAAATATTGCGCATTTCGGGCGTAGAGTGCGCTATAGGCAATTTTTTCTAATTTTGATTGAATGAACACCATCCACCATCATTATTGGAGTCCAGGATCGATTGTCGCTGTATACAGAATTATATATCTCTCTTGAATGTATATCGCCAATATTGGTCGCTACAGTCTGATATCTGCTTGTATTGTACTCTATTTCAAGTTTAATCGACTCTTGATGACAATGTGTTTGAGATCTGGTCATCGCTTGTCATCAAGTTTGACCCATTATCACCATACTTCGGTATAGTATTGAAGAGTTTACGTTTACGAAGTGAACACTACTTCTAAGTAGACGTGTATATGTATTTTTGGTCACCAATGCAATGTGCAGTTTTAATAGGCCGTGTACACTGCGAAATTCACATAGAGATAGATACAAGTTTACGAATCCCCATGCAATGAACTACAATTGAAATTTCTTGCTCTTGCAGGATCCTGTAGAAGAGGAGGGTATCCCTTGGGCCGTGTATATGCACAACGCACTGAACGAACGTGCCTGGAGTGAAATTATGGAGTACGAGAAGCTCCACGGCGGGTATGTATTTCCGGTATCTCCTAGATATTCTGTAACACCGGGATGCCCAGCTTCGTGCTCAGTTTGATTGTGCTTGAATTTGAGTATTTGGCGATAACGCATCTGCACACACGAGTGTACTCTGTCTCAGGAGAGGCGAGTTTGGCCACTAGATATATACATCGTATGATCTATGCATTGTCTTGTGGCGTATTAGGGGTACTGAATTCCACCCGGTTCCTATCATACACGAAGTCTATCACAAAGAACCACTCCAATTTTCTGACTATCCTCACGCTTGCACAATGTATAGGGAGGAGGTAGATTCCAAGCTGGAAAGTTTCCGAGGACGTGCGCGAGACTACACGCCAAAGGCCCGCATGCTGAATCTATTCGGGTATGTCTCATCTTCCCACCAATATCTTAAGTTCATCGCTTCTTCGTCAGGTTGCAGTGGAGCGTTGGTGATTATCGGCTCCTGATTGCGCTGAACAATACAAATTATTGTCGGGGGCTTGTTAGGTTTTGTAGCATCGCAATGTATTATTTGAACGTCGTATGTCTGTTGGTATCAAATTGGTGATCTAACGGGGTTGTTTTTGGTGGTATTAGCAATTTTCCATATGCAAACATTCGATTATCGTCCCCGTCTACTCTCACTATTGCACGCATAGTAGTCGTCAGATAGTTTTCCATTAGTAAATTGTCTGCGCGCCCTTTCAAAGAATTGTTTAATGAATATCATACTGTGTTAGCAACCATACTCATTGCATCTATCGCCTCGTCACAGATACGCACCCCTTCCATTCGATCGGCACGATTGGGTTGTGGACCGCAACGGCGCCAAGCGAAGATATATCATAGACTATTATATGGACGAAACCGAGCAAAATGAACCTGTAGTTATGCTAGATGTGCGACCTGAAGTGTCGTTCGAGGGAGTCGTTGATAGATTACGTATGTACTGGAAGACTCGACAGCAAGAAGCAGTGCTCAATCTATAAATCTTTCTCGTATTTCAATTAATACTAACGGAGTTTTAACTTATTGAACTCGATAGCGAGGCAATAAGAGTCCCTGCACTGATAACATTAGTCAAAATTATGTGTAAACTTGAGATCGCTAATATGTGTTCGACCCCGCAGCAAAGATGTCGTTGGGGCAACCTGAAAGTCCACTCAGTACGCACTAATGTGCAACATTTTTTATGCTCGTTGCCTGTGTTTATCTTGCATTAATATAGAGAAATGATACGGCTCACTGGCTGTCGTAGAATTTAATGAGGTTTTGATATTTCGCGTACAATGAGTAATTTGCCGCATCGAATGATTTGGTCTAGTACCAGTGATCTGTACGGGTTTTTCTCGCGAGTATTTGTTCTTCAGCACATCGTGCCATCTACCGAGTAACTGACACAGTCAGAGGGTGGCGTGTGAGCTTATTCGAGCTAGAGAGCTCGTATCAAAACCCGTCGCCGATTTTGGAATGTACGTTTGGAAGCAAAATGAAATTTTAGGCGTCGATCAATCGTGGCAGGTCTACTATTGGTATATGCAGAGGTATACGATTGGTATATGCAGTTCCATGGCGACAATCAATAAAATCGGAAAATTTCCTTCAACTATTTCGATCACTGACCACAAGGTTTCTGTCAGAGTCTTAACCTGATATGCCCTTCCTTATCTTGGGTTCATCGACGTTTGCGGTTCAATGAACTTATCAGTAAGCCCAAGATTCCAGAACGGCTGAATACCAAAGTGGGGATAGAAGTATCCTTGCACTTCATACAGTGATTTCATGTTTTTGTAGTTCACCGCAGGTTTGTTATCTTTAAGCGCGACCTCGTACTTAGACAGGGCCTGGTAGTAAAGTGGGTACATCCGATCCATTTCCTCTTCCTCTTCCTGCAGGTTACAAAAAAATAGGAGCGAAGGCGTGAGCTTGGATGTCAGAAAGAGTCGGTTTGTATTGTCATAAAAATTGAGATTTTACACCGACATCAAGAATCGCCCGCAGGACACGTGATACGTGTGCACGTGAACATCAGTGGACTTCCAAATTGTTAAAACATGCGAGAGATGGTGCAAATTCTTACCGGAAATTGAAGGAGAAACAGACACGTACCTGAATATGGGACCATGTGCTGTTCAAGTAAGGCACAGTATAAACCGCCGCGCCCTGGATACAAGGCTCTGGTCCACTACCTCGGTGCGAGTAATTCCACAGATCGATACCAATGTTGTTGCTTAGCGTCGCGAGTGTTGTCCAGCTCATAAGACCGAACATCATGTAGTGAAGACAAGTAGGGCGTTCCATCTCCTTGGGCATAGATCCGTCCTTGAATTGCAATAACTGTGTCCAAAACAGATGGCGCGAATGAGACAATTGTGTGGCGCACTCGAGATCAATGCAATGCCTTCTTTACTACGTCTATGGTATTGAGATTTGCCTCTTGAAGGTCGTATATAGAATTCCATACTGGATACATACTTGGACACTACAGTTTAGACTACGGGTTAGCACAGGTATAACAGAGGCCAGTAGATAAATCTCTCTGGTCAATATCGGGAGTGTGATCGCCTATATGAGCGTGTACGACTGAAGAATGAAGAAGCACGCAACTACCTAACACTCAAATTCAGACCTACTGCAAGAATGTGACAGACAGATCTATACGAATTCGTGGTGCAATCAAAATGCGATATTGAAGAGATTATAGAGCCAGGTCAAGTTTACCAATACCACATATGACCAAACTGCGAGATTATTTGCTTACCATGCGTGCTTGAGAGCGCTGTGTGTAGTTGAGCATGATCGGGATGTCGTCAAGGAACGCGGCGATCGCAGCTACTTGCACATCAAAGTAAGTGCCATGATTGTTCGGAGCCTTGTATTCGTTAAAGCCCTGGGGACTCTCAATAAGATACGTCGAGAACTCGGTCAACCATCTGAAAATTATGCGAAATGCACATTGTGAGTCAAAAGAGACAGAAAATGGGCGGTGATGGCGGACTACACTACATACTTTTGAAAATGAACAAAAACCTGTCCACCAAGGCAAGTCGATACCAGGACAAATCTTTGCCCGCCAGCACTTCTTTTGTAGCGCTCAGAAATAAATGTGTAAAAGCTTGAGGCATACACTTAGCGTGATTAGATAGTGATATCTCATGACATACAGTTAGCGTGAACGCAGAGAACATATGTTTCAAATGTTTGAGACATACAAATACACAATAAACATACTCTTTAAGAATTTTGGTATCAGTCTCCGAGAATTCTCCGGCCTTGATGAACAAACGAACAGCATCCAGCAGAAAATACAAGTCTTTAGTCTCGATTATACCTGTTTTCCATTATAAATAGAGAAGCAATACACATTTTAGTCAGAAAATAAAGTACTCAGAAAGAGCAAATTGATTTAATCTGGTATACGATTTTGAATCATTACGTGAACGCATATATA
>NW_014040425.1:103824-110039 GCF_001186125.1 Sphaeroforma arctica JP610 | reverse complement strand
TGTATGTATGTATGTATGTATGTATGTCTGTATGTATGTATGATATATATATAAGAAAATTTGCACAAATCTCATACCGTAGTTGGCACCAACGTTGTCGTTGTGTCCCCAACGGATTTGAGCATACATCATTGTGGGAGTCATTCGGGTTTCTTCGTTAACAAACCAGGTCCGGATATTCTCGGCGCCATGTGTGGCATACCTCAGATCATCTGTATCGGTGAAATGAGTTGGGAAATGTTTTTATTCTAACTCTCATACGCATAATGATACATATCACGCTCAATCATGATTATTCAAGTTATAATCGAGCAACATGATACATGCAGAATAACCCATTCCATTCCAATTGTAACAGCAAAGTTTCACATGAACACTCTATTGCAAATGCCGGCAGTCTGCAATCACAATAATTGTGAAATTGTACGTACAGCATGTATTGAGCTTTAAAGCGATATGCGACTAGAAATAATGCGACATGTACACATACCGGTGAAATACCAACTTAAAGCGAGAATGGTAGTGTTGCCGAACATCGAAGCCAGACGAGATCGGTCGTATCTATTCGAGAACTCATCCCATAGCTCCGTCCCGGGAACACGCTCGCCGTCTCTGCGGACGTACGGCAGACCATCAGTTCTATTCGGATTGGGCCAGAAGTAAGGTGAAGGCGAGTAGTAATCGTGCTTATTTCCCGAGGGAGGGGCTTCTTCTTTGTGTGTTACAGAGAATTGTCCCACTTTAAGGCCTATATTACCCATTTCTATTAAATCCTCAATGAGTTTCACCAGGTTCAGATTTGTCCCCTCTGTGTACGCCTTCTTCTCGAGCGCTAGTACGGTCTCGTTGTACATAGTCAACCTATCCCATCGGAATCCGAAACGGAGATGTGCCACCTATTCAAGAAGATACAATGGTTAAGAGTTAAAGGTTTTCCCACATTCAATAAAAAACTATAAAACCGCTTGCTGGAGTCACACATGCAGACGACATGTAGAGGTTGTAATCTCGACTCCGGCACTTACTAGATATCAACATAACACTCAGCACAATATCCATCGTTAGCTATTGATGCGCACTACCAATAAATAGCCCACATTTTTCTACTTATTTAGCAAAACATGCACGTACCTGCTCATCCAAGTACGCAATCAGCTTCTCTACGCCCTGTGTCCGACTGAGTCCTCTGTTCGCAATGGCTCCCGTGACTTCCAGTTCGCCAGCCCCAGAATACAATCGGGGGATCCACCCAATCTCAAGTACTGGGTGTTTTGTACTGATATCTTCGCTGACTTCCCATTCTTTGGCTTCCCAGTGTCCGGCTGACTGCGGCCATTTATCCCAAGGACCGGCCACCTTCAAACGCCACAGCATTTCGACCTGTATAAGCGCATAAGAACCAATCTTAGTGTCTAGTTGTATGTTTCATATACTTATAGTAAATAAATTATTGTAAATACACGATCAAAATATCTCGAGAGCTTCGTGAATGCCTTTTCAAATACCTTGGGTCGGCGGCCGTAACGCATATTCTCATTGAAACGCTCTATCGCGTCGTTTCGGAAGATGATCTGAGGTTCCTCCTTCGCATTCGGCTCGAACGTAGGGTCGAACAAGTCGCCATTTGATTGCAGACGCACCATGGGGACGGTGAAATACTTCGTATTGTCGCCATCCTAATCGTTCACATTCAAAAAGAGTTGATGTTGATACTACTGACGCCGCTTACTATGCATATCTACTGAATGTATATATATTCTTCTTGTAAAGGAAGTACCCTCAACTTTCGTTGCCGGGGTATCAAGCTTAACGCCATCTATCTCTAAGCATATCTACAAGCCTATTCGATTCCCAGATTTGTGTTTATGCGTACAAGAATAGCGCTTTGGAATTGCAAAGCATATGACGGGCTACTATTTGGATCTGACCTGCTTCTTTTATATCTATATATTTTCGATGTGGAAGTGATCAAAGGATACCGGCGTTCAAGACCATTCCGACACTGTCTAGCTTATAAATTGAAGTTTGTGGCATGGCTATGCTGGAAACTATGTAAGGTCCTCGTTACACAATAAGGGCCGCTTGGGCACATACTAGACACTGTTAAATCAATCGTGCTGTCGAGACATGCATTTTTTACAAATTCCAGATGAAAATTTCTCATATATACCTTTTTGATGCCTGATAGCATGAGCTTCCACGCCTTCTCGGTCAAGAAGCAGTTGCCATCGAATGGGAACACCCACTCAGCCCCGCTTGCAATGCCATCCTCTAGCATGATGTTGCGCGCACCATTGTTGTGCATGACGTAAAGGTTTTTGTAGTGGTATGTGGTGTCTATGACCTCGTATTTGTGCTTATCTGTGCCATCCAGGTATGGATGAGCACGAAGGGGGTCGGTTGGATCTCCGTGTAGATCGTACCACATATCAATCTTTGCGTATTCTTCCAAGTCGATTGGGATGTGGATATATTTCTGAGAGATAGCGAGGTCATTGACGGATTAGAACCAACATGTATTATCCTCATGAAGTGTATGTCCATCTCGATTGAGTCGAACATGCCAACTTAAATCTGACCTTTGGCGATCGATGCAGTGTAAACTCAAAATAACTGGCTTTGTCATTTGAAGATTACTCACACACTAACGGTCTTCCATACAACTAGCGATGTATTACTAGTTAGCAGTCAGTCAGATGACCGTACACACTGGAAGGTGCACATCAATTATGGACTGAGAATTCCGTGCACCCTCACTTTGATTGTCGGGCCGCGAAGCTCACCTGATTATATTCGTCTAAGAGGTCGATAATCTTCTTTTCTTCCTCTTCTCTCGCTATGCGATTGACTATCCAGCGCTTCTCCACATCGGGGAACTCCTTCTCGTTCTCCAGAATAAACTTCACATTGACATACGTCTGTCCAATTGCGTGGCGGGGAGGCAGGTCGTTTCCGATGCTACGATAGTACATGTACTTGGCATCGGTTTTTTGCGAACCAACTTGTACTGTGAGGGTTGCAATATACAGTCAGTTTCGCAGGATAATCAATAGCCATTCCGGTGGTTGTCCATGACAGGGTTGAACGATCGAAACGAAGTCTTCTGCGATGGGCTTATTATATTCATAATAGTTCAAAGCATCCCGACACCTTAAGCAATCAGCATATTATACAGACAGGATGCTGTGCACGCAAGTACGCAACTCGTGCTTAGATATTTAGTTAAACACCCAAAATATACACATATCAGGCCTGAAATACGTTTGGATTTGCACACTCATACACGGATGAACATACGTGACTTCTTCGATAGTGGATGAAGTTTGGGCCACGGTTGCGGTGCAGTATCAGGTATGTCACTATCGCCAAACTGTGAAACCTTCACATGTGCTGCCTTGTTGTTTGATTCTGTCTCTGTGGGCGCGTCGTCATCAGACTCTTCTATCAGCTTATCTTTTATAGCGGAAGCTTCTGTGTCCTCATTCTGGAGTTTTTTATTTTTGTTCTGAAATGAATAATTGTTCGACAAAAGATCTTGAGCATGTACAGCTCTTCAATACGCGGAATATACACACAGCGATGCAAAGGTCAATTCTGACAGTCTTCGACATACATATGCCAGCGTTCTACGTATGCAATGGCTTTATCAAACTAGCTGCAGCGCGCACCACACTGCGTTGACAAATCCAGAAAAGCAGGGTGGTTATGTACCGCGCAATGTATAGTGACTAGGCTGCCATAGTTGGTAAAATTACTGGATTCAGTTGCTAGCAGAAAACTGTACGGTAAGGGAGCAATCGACACTTTGCGACATTCAAAACAAACAAATAATTTAGTCCATGTGAACAGGTAAGATAATTATAATTTGAGACACGGGTGTCAAGTATAAGCTGACTTTTAACCATCACAAGGAGTGAATATTACCATAAAACATACTTCACAATCCATCGGTACTTTTCCTGCTACGTTGCAAAACTAAAAAATTCATAAATAACCACCAAAAATGAACAAACTAGCTAATATTCAAGCAATACTGCGAATTCTTACACTATTGTCAATGTCTTCCATGCCCTCCTCTTCATCTGTCTGCAACTCCTTGTGATCGGTTCGTTGAGGTGGAACGAATGTAGTGTTTATCACATCGTTTATCTTGTCATCCTTGCCTATCGACGCTTTGTTGATTGTGATAGTACTATCGATAGACGAGTCCGTCGCAAAATGATATCCCAGTATGCAGACCGCAAGCAGGGCTAATGCGAGCCTGAATTCACAGGGTATAGAGTGACTTTTGATTTAATCTCTGAGCCGCAAGGCAAGTTCTCCTCGAAGTTTCATCATGCAAGAATTACATATAAAGATATCTCAAAATCAACGATCAAGGCTAATACTTTTGTGACATCCAGTAGATAGTCCTTATAATCATAGTATCCACACTACGTAGGTATTGACATTGTCGCATCAGTGGGAAACGAAATCGATAGAGAACACCCGGATGCATCGTATCTTTTAGTCTTATCTCACCCTCTGTATAAAAGTTCATACCGCCACACCAAACAACCCAAAATGTACACCAAATCACACCACACCCTTGAATCCTGCGACATAGAAAAATATACAGAAAAGGTGCATCTTGTATTTTACACTGATGCTTACCATTTGAATTTTTTCAGGCCAGCCAGTTGTCTCGAGCATGATCGGTTCCTCAGCTGTGCACCACCATTGAAATATGATGGAGTGTACAGGAGACGTTCCTCGTCACTCTGGTTAGTGGCGCGCATCGGTGCTTTCTCGATACTTTCGACTATTGCACTTCCCATGGTATTTGCTGACTGACTAGATTTCGATCGAATAGGGCAAACACAAGTGCGCTTATATTATGAATTTCTTTTATGGCCTGAGTGCTGCGTACCAGTTTTATACGCCCGCAAAAAAATACATAAGTTGTGGAACTGATAATTCTATGAGGCGAATTAAATTCGATTCTCGTCCTGTGTAAGTGTCAGTGTGACCTTGAATACAAACAGGTAGTGTACATATATCGTTCGCCACTTCCTTTTCGTCAGAGGTCAAACAATGAGACTGCTCTAGTAACATCATTTGTCGCTTATTATGGTCAAATTATTACCGATCATCTGTCGATTATTATTACAAAATCGTGAGTGAATATGATAGTTCCGATAATGTTACTTGGCTCTAGTAGTTTACGACGAGTGTATTGTTGAACTCCAGATTTCCAGAATAATTCTGTTGGAAACTCGTACTGTAGCCGGCTATTACTATATGATAAAAACAAATGTTGTAAAATCTTTAATCCCTGGATGTACACTTGTTTACAGAGTTGGATGGCGACCATGAACGGATATCCAATCAAAATGATTTCTACTATATCCCATTGGGGAGTGCTTTATAGTATTGGAGGACTCCTGCGCGTGTACTCTGACACTTATTTTGTGCATTTTTTTAAAGTTTTGATTGCAATTGTTGGAAAAAGCATAAAAAATGGATTGAGTTTGAATAGGATACTATGTATCGTCGTACAAAAAAAGCGGGGTAAATTTAAAAAAATATCTTGATTGAGAGAGATAAAGTATCACACACATATACGGCTATGCGGTCTTAGAAAATACAATCCTTCCATGTGTATAATAGATAATATTTGAGCTTTTGGATGAATCCTGAGCACTTGCGGCGGGGCTCTGCGGATACATCGTCATGGAGCGATTCCAGCTCGATCTGGTAAGGTTGTTTACTTCTTGTTAGGTATCCCTATTGACTCGGATTAGGCGTACAGAGGCTGGACGGCTCCGGAGGGCCCGTCCGAGTAATACACATCATTGTAGTATGAAATTGTAGTATTGGTGTCTAATTGTAGTAATAACGTCTAATTGCATTCAGTAAATTATACTATTAGCTAATTTTGAACAATAGAACGCCTACTGAATACCTGTTTTCAAGAGGATAGATTCTTGTGTATAACTATAACTCAACCATGACTCATAATTTTGCAAGATTGAGCATGTCTCTAACAAATATTGCTTTCAGCAGACCATTGAGGTGATATTTCCTTAGGTCAAGTTCTGTACTTCAATATCTGCATGCTCAATTTATACACTCGTGAACACACACACACACAAACACACGCACACACACACACACACACACCCATATATATATATATATATATTATATATATATGTGTGTGTGGTATATATAAT
>NW_014040425.1:99739-102287 GCF_001186125.1 Sphaeroforma arctica JP610 | reverse complement strand
ATATATATATATATATATATATATATATATATATATATATATATATATATATATATATATATATATATATATATATATATATATATATATATATATATATATATATATATATATATACTATATACTTTGACCGATACAACTCGATTGTATACTATGTGGTCGCTAAATTTTTTTTTCTTTTCAATCACATTCCTTCCTGGACAGTTCGTGTCACCTGCACAACTCAGCGATGGGTTGTCTGCGCTCCTACACTCTATTCTTTTCCATCGAGCGTTCGGTGAAGTGACTCCAAGAATAGTATATTGCAAATCGATCGATGTTAGCTTTGTAAGTCGGAGTGGCCCGCCCACGTGCCAGTATATTTCTGTTTATAGTGATGTACTTGAATGCAATATATCTTTAATACACTTTGGTATAGCTTCACAGCGACGCTAGAGTACATGTAGCATCAACACAATGTATGAGGTTGAATTTATTTTCTCATTGGTTGCTTGGAGTATTTGCAAGTCGTTCTGTAAAATATTATGAATGTTGTTACTCGGGATCTTCTGTTGTAAACTTTTGTTTATGTACACTCTAGGTGTGCTGTGATAATCGAGACGTGATGGAGTCTGTCGAAGACCGAGTGCAAGATTTCTGCGACGCCCTGGATCACATGGCTAATATGGAGGAGAAGCGAGCACAGGTTTGAATCACCGGCAATATCGCTGAGTGTTTCGTAGTTTGGGTTTTGGGTGTCCCAATTGAGTCACCTATTGGTAGTCGCCTATTGTGTATGTGTTGTATGTTACAGTATCCACTGTGAACAACTCAGTAGCGGAGGGCGCTTTGTTTTGCAGTTTAGGCTTGAGTCAAGGCTTGAGCCGCGATGATATTGCAACTGGATTCAAGCCTTCACAGTCGATTGATGTGTTATTTTCCGCAGATACGCATAACGTTCTCCGAAATCCGGGAAAAGACCAATATGTTGATGATTACTCGGCAGGAGAGCGTGGTTTGGGAGGAGTGGACTATACGTACCCAGCTCCTCATGCCCAGAACCGATACAGGTGTGTTGATGCACTTCTACGATAGCAGTTGGTCATCGACGCTTTTTGCGGTGGTACATATTCACACATGGACCGACGAGACGTGCGCTTTCTCATTTGTGAATAAGTATATGGTATGTGTATGCTGTGGCTCTGCAGCTCTAACTTTCTCAGACACTGATCTACGATCGGAACATATTGCGCGTAAGGGAATTCAGCATTGTAAGAGATTGATTGTAGTTTGGATTATGTTTTATGCGACCACTCATGTCAGCTCACATGGATTTGTTGCACAGAACGTCGTGATATGAAACGGCAAGTGGAAGAGCAGATTCTAAAGAATACGGAACGGATAATCCACGCTTGCAATTCTAAATATAATCACATCCCGAGGGTGCCTAACTCCAGCCTATTCCCATTTCCCTTTGAGATAACACTTCCGAAGAATAAAGGGAGGTGGGGTGGAGGTCTCGACTACTATCGCAAAATTGTGAACGAATCGGGAGGAGCCAATCCCTCTGGATCATAGTGCGCGCTATGTATATTAAAAATCAAAAAAATCAAAGATTCGATTACAATCAGTAGGTGTTCACACGGCACAATCACAATCGTCTTATGTGCAGTGTTCCAAAAGCTAGGGACCGATGCCTTCTGAACTGGTTTCCATTATGGAAACAATCATTCTGTTATAGAACTATGACCAAAGGTGGCGGATGTATCGCTCACATTCACGAGTTCAATGTGATAGTTCCTACACTACCGGATGCGCGCGATGTTGAGATGACCGATACAGCAGCTTGTCAATCGAACACTGGTCGTGTACACGCACGTAGTACGTACAAGCTTATAATAAATAGCATTTGGATATGTTTGAATTCCTCAAAACTCCAATTTATAATATTGCTAAATTCCAAAGTTAGACTACATACGCTAGCAGTACAATAGGTGCGGTTACAACTCCCGGCCGGATGCTTACTTGCCGATTGCTTTCATTGCCTTGTCATACTTGGCAACGTCTTTCGACTTTGCGAATCTGCTTTCGACGTTGGTAATCTGAACAGACTCGCCAGCCTTCTCATCGTAATCGTACCATTCCTTCTCGGATAGGTCCACCTCCTTGAACTCGGTGTATGTCTCCGTACCCCGCACATGAAAACCAGCCTGAAATAGACGAGATGCGGCAACATACATAAGATATGCAGCTAATGCTCTAAATACTGTACACGAAATTAAAAATTCTTGAATTGGTACCTTCAAATGAGCGCCAGTTAACGTATAAACCCCCCCCCCCCCGATTTAAAATAACTGAAAACATTCTCAATGAGCGGCATAATATGGTAGTGAACAGATTTACAAAACCGTAAAATAATACTCTTCTTTAAAATTTGTATTTATCGCTTGGATATTTATGTATGCTTGTGTGTAAAAAGGCGGTAGAAAACTTACTATTTTTCGTCAAACACATGAATATATATATATATATATATATATGTGTGTATATATATATGTATAAACATATA
>NW_014040425.1:93085-96311 GCF_001186125.1 Sphaeroforma arctica JP610 | reverse complement strand
TAGTATAGTATATACTATATATATATATATATATATATATATATATATATATATATATATACTACATATATATATATATATATATATATATATTGATGGAGCTATATATATATTTATTATATATGTGCATATGTATATACACCTATGTATTGCATGTGTATAGATATATTTACTTATGTATTTGTGTGTGTTTCTTGTGCATGTGTGCGTGTGTGTATGTGTGTGAGTGAGTGAGTGTAGGTGTATTTGTGTATGCATTTATGTGTATTGTGCGTGCTTGTGTGCGTGCGTACATGTGTTTTGTGCGCCCCATTGTGAACATACTCTTGGGTCGAAGGCAATCGGTTCTACCCCTCTGCAATCGAAGGCCGCTATAGTCTGGTATTCGCCTGACTTGGTGTACGCACGCACTGGTTTGTCGACAAGTGAGATTGAATTAGTTCGGCTACATAAGTCGCACTTCACCACCAAATTCGCCTCGCCGCCTCGGGCGCCGGGTATCTCGGTAAAATCGTCGGCTTCGAGGTAAAGCCATTTATTGTTTTCCTCACCACACCCGCAGCGAACCTTTAAATACCAACGGAAGTCATCGGGATCGGTGGTAAGATCGGTCACATTCTCAAGGTCGGCCTTGATCTGTAGATCGAGAATAGTCATGGTAAATTCAGCTATATGTATTTACTTGTGCGCTGTTTTAATTAGTAAATATAAGGTGGTTGTGATGCTCTTTAGATAAATACTATAATCAAATAACAAATAAATACAAAATAGAATCGCGACGATATTCTGCTCTAAAATTGCAGCGCATATTCATATTGCGCCAAAATGGCGCCTTTTTCATTTTTTTTCTCTCGATAAATACATCCTACACTGTTATGTAATACCTACTACAAAATCAAAAGTCAAAATGGGCTGACAGGCCGACACAGGTGATACTCTTTACAAATATCCAGAAAATTCAACATTTCTTCACTTATAATTGGGCCAAAAAATCAATCTGCGTATATATCATGAATGAATTCAGAATTAGATTAACAAGTAATTAATTAAAAGTCTCGCTATTCGCCTCTGTTATCACGGCTATTGACCAAAAGATTCGAGAAGTGAGATTCTAAAATCAGACTCCGAGACTCGACTCATCACACACTCTCGAGTCTCGACTCTCAAGAGACGGAGAGAGAGAGCTTGAGAGGGGACTCCGAGGACTGAGGACTGAGGACTGAGGACTGAGGACTGAGGACTGAGGACTGAGGACTGAGGACTGAGGACTGAGGACTGAGGACTGAGGACTGAGGACTGAGGACTGAGGACTGAGGACTGAGGACTGAGGACTGAGGACTGAGGACTGAGGACTGAGGACTGATGAGGACTGAGGACTGAGGAATGAGGACCCAGTACACTTTCTTCTATTTACACTCAAAACACGGCCCTCTGGAATCTGGATTTGGGTCAATGCTAAATTTCCGATTTGTTGTAGAGAGAAACCTTGATTTCCGCTCGAGACTCTATCCAGAGGCCGTGCTAAGGCACTTTAAAAAAACTTTTTAGATCCACTTATTTAAAAAAAACAGTTTTACACTCCATTTACATACTATTTATATAATGTAAATAAATACACGGTCTACACTACAGTTTTTTTTCTCTCTTCAATTTAAATAATAATAATACATATACTACACTTCTTACAGTAAATATTTACACCAAGAGACCAGATAGAGTCTACACTATCTATTTTGTATTTTAATATATAAAAACAACAACATAATACAGTCTAAATACATACACATCGATGACTATGAGTCTATGACTTTGAGTCTATTTTTACAGTCTACTACTCTCCACCATTCTCTCTTCCACTCTCTCAGAGAGAGTAGAGACAAGAGAGCGAGAACTTCCTCGAAGCAGCAGCTCGTCAACTTCTTCGTCGTCTGTTATCCATTTAATTTTGAGCTTTGAAATTATGTTGAGGTATATTACTGGTAGTTTATTCTTATCACCATCTAAATCCGTTGTATTGATGAATATAAACTAATCAATACAGTTTATAAATAAACTTTGTTAAAAAAGTTAATGCTTGTCCAGAAAATTAGAATACATACCCGAAAAATATATATTTGGGTGCAAAGGTTAAAAATACCTGATTATTGGAGAAACCAGAAGCAAAACTTTACACTCTTTTTTTTTGGTTGAAAATACAGCCTGGGGATCTGCGGTTCTGCTCTGGAGCCTTTTGGTGCAAAACTGTAAATTGTGGGTGCAATAAAAACACGCACTCAGGCGGACCCAGGCCTCGGGACTCAGGCCTCGGGGCTCGGGGCTCGGGGCTCAGGACTTGGGCAATCGGGTCAGTCGGGCCTCGGCCCGTCGGAAAACACTCAGATATCAATTTTCTAAGAGCCATTCTCCACTTTTTTTATTCAAAAATACTTGCATGTTGGCGATGTGCGAACCAGGGACGCATCGCACTCCAACATAAACGCTTAGTTACGCGACCTGCCTGCAAATGGATTATGTGTACACTGCACATGCATATATCGGCATATCCGCGAACAATTAACGAAAGGACCAGACACCTCGGATCTAGGTAACCCTGTACGCGCAAGACACCGCTGAAAAGTACTTATATCTTTCTGCAGCGAGACTTCCATATGCGTTGATTCGCACCAGCCCACAGTCTCCTATACTTTTTTATTTGGAAGAGACACCGTATATAATAGTAGGGTGTCGTGTGGACAATGCTGTCTCTAGGCAGCACAATTAGCGGCACGTATAGAAGCACAACTAAACATATCTTTGGCGCCTGGACAAGCAACAGTGCTAACACACCCACAGCCTCGTCGCCCCCGTCAACACCAACCAAGGAAGCTTCAGAAGACCTGGAAACGGCCATGTCCGAGATTGTATGTGTTCATAGCCCTTATTGATACGGTAACGTTTACTTTAATTCTTGTACCCTCGCGAAT
The DNA here is from genome assembly GCF_001186125.1 of Sphaeroforma arctica JP610. Classification (NCBI taxonomy): domain Eukaryota; class Ichthyosporea; order Ichthyophonida; genus Sphaeroforma; species Sphaeroforma arctica. Next base: position 93,348 of record NW_014040425.1, on the reverse strand, counting down.
TGACTGGTGAGCATGACACAGAGCCGTGCAAGCCAAATTACAGAGACGATATAAGGCACGAGGTGAAAGGTCGTATTTATATACATTGTTGATCACATTCAAATGTTATTTGTATAGTAGTGCACACACACACACACACACACACACACACACACACACACATATATATATATATATATATATATATATATATATATATGTGTGTGTGTGTCTCTTACTTACTACTAACGTACGTAACGACGTAAGTAAGTAAAGTACTATTA
>NW_014040425.1:87386-92396 GCF_001186125.1 Sphaeroforma arctica JP610 | reverse complement strand
ATATATATATATATATATATATATATATATATATATATATATATATATATATATATATACATATATGTATATGTATATATCATATATATATATATATAATCATTCATTCATTCATTCATCCATCCATCCATTTATCCATCCATTCATTCATACATTCATACATACATACATACATGCATGCATATATATATATATATATATCCTACGAATATCTTCGCTTGAGTATCGATGTTTTGGTATGGTTATCACTAACAATGGGGCTCTGAAGCAAATGTGGATACTGTATCCAGCGACTAGAGATCCCAGACAAAGAATTTTAACAGTCAAGTCACATTCCTATCTTCGTGTCAGGATTACCCGCTGACCGATCAAGAACGAGCCGATGAGTTGCGCTTGCAAGACACGCGTGCGGCCTTGTTCGCTGAACAACAGCAGCAACAGCAACAGTATGGCGATCACGATTATGAACTGGAGGAGGATGAAGAAGAGGAAGAGGACGATGAAGACGATGACTTTAGCCCTGCGTGCATGTGTCCAAGCTGTATTCACAAACCAGTATGTTGTGGACCTGTTGAATATTGTTTTAGTGCACCTGTGTGATCGCGCGACGTGAACAGTTGTTGTTTGAGGAAGGGCACACTTACTTGTACAGTTTCATTTCTGACTTACACCTGTGACTGTGTGTATGCAGACTACCCGTACAAGTACCTCGCGGTAATAACGCGGGTAGTCTTCAGTCTTTACGAGGAAATTATCGATTTAACATTTTGAAACCTCACTTTCGGTGTTCTGCATATTCTGCTTGCTCGCTGTGAGTATGAGTTCACGGGAAAGTTACTAATGGGAAACGACAATTACGTTGATTTTAGTTTTAATGGGTGTAGTATGCTTGCATGAGTACTCTCACCGAATATCTGTTGTGTTGTGGCTGTCTGTAGTTGTGTCGTTCATATTTGAACTTTGGGAACTGAACTGAACCTCTTACCGTACTATAACAGCAGCAATACGGAGGTGACGAGTACATGGATAACGAAAGTGACCCGGAGTATCTAGATGATGATTACTACGATGAGCATCCGCCACACCATTGCGCTAATCACACACACGGGCATCAGTGCAACGGTAAGCATATTTCTGAAAGATAGCGGGCGTCATGCGTGGCATACGTACTACGCCTGTCTTCTGTGTATATTGTATTTGTATATCTGCATTCAAGAAGTTGAAATATCGTAATGTAATCGCTAACGGCACCGTATATTAGTTTCTTACTTAGATGCCTTGCAAGAACCTTAAGGATTCCTACGAAATAGGATACTTGCTTTTAATGCAAACGAATATTCAAATCACTGCGTTGCAGGGGGTATAGGCAGTAATCTGCAACCCAAATTGAATCACGACTTCCCAACTGCACGAAACAAGTTACGGATGAAATTACAGCAACAATCACTGGAGCAAGCCAGGAAGAAGGAGAAAGAGGCCAAAAGGCAAAAGGTAAGTTCGATCATAGCATGGGTGGCACATTTCCACTCATAAAGGGCTCTTTTTGCGCAAATTTCGAATTTGAATATAGTACAGGTAGATTGTAGGGTGATAATGACCTGCGATAATGACCTATGTTAGCGATCGATTGAGTGCTCATCGCTAAAGTGCAAATTGTGCTACATCGTGATACCCAGTGCATTGTATTAGACCCCATTTATGCCCTGTCTCTTGATTCATAAAGACACGTCTGCGTTTGCCCTGTCTCTTGCGTTGTCGCAAGCCATACTAATTAAGTTTAGATAAGGCTGAACACTTGACATGTGGTATGTGTTAAGCGACCTTATACAAATTTGCTTTCTAATATTCAATCGCTCACACTTTTTTCTAACGTTTCAGGACGCCGAGAATGCGTTTGTTGCTCCAGTCGATGATCTTCTGCAGTACATCGAAGGTCAAGCGTCCAAGCCTCAGGTGGATGGACCCAAGAAGGGCAAGGCAGAGAAGCGAGCGCGTAAGAAGCGTGAAGAGGACATGAAGAGGAAACAACATGAGGCTATTGCGGCGGAGAAAGCACGACTGAATGCTAAGGCGGAGCAGGAGGCGAAGAAGAAGGAGGAGGAGTTGCAGAAACGAGTGCGATCCGAGCCACCACAAATGGTCCCCGTTGGTAGCGCCTCGGGGAAAAAGAAGAAGAATGTGAAAGCCAACGCAAATGTTGCGACTAAGGGAAATGCTAACGGTACTGGTGCTAAAGCAAATGCAAGTGCGCAGGCGGGGAGTGCTGGAGTATATGCGGCGAGCGGGAATGGAGTGGAAGGTAAGGGTGCTAATGGGGTTGGCAGCAGCGGTGGTGGTAAGAATTTATCGACTGCTAACAACTCGCAGAATCAGACCACGGCCAAGAACGCGAAAAATGTGGCAAATGCAAAGGGCAATGCTGCAGATGCGAGGGGCAAGAAAGGCGGGAAAGATAGCGGGAGTGGCAATGCCACAATCAGTACAACCCCGGTCGTCAATGCGAGCGCTAGTGACTTCTTAGCTGCGGCGGCTGCGGCTGCGGCGCTGAAGAGGAAAAAGAACAGCTCAGCCAACAATAGCAGGCAGCAAGATGGTGGCGCCGGTAGCGGTAGTGCTGGAGCTGGAGCAGAGGACGGTTTGAGGTCAAAGATGGACCAGTTATCTATCGATGCCATCTTCGCACCCGCGCCAAAGAACAAGTCTGGCAAGGCCAGTAGCAGTGCCGGCGATGGGAACGACGACGACTATGACCACGAGGTTGAGGAGTTCAAGAGAATATGTGCCGTGAGCATGCAACCGCCCACGACACGAAAGAAAATGAGCGTAGATCTTAATCTGATTGCTCTAGCTGCGCGGAGTCGATCATAGGATTTTGGAGTATCTAGGAGTGAATTGACCAGATAGGCACAACCCTTTAAATTTTAAATTGAATAACCGGACGGTTTGGTGACCTCGAAACTAGCGATCTTTTTCTAATTATTTTTGTGCACTCTTTAATATTGGGGTTTGAAATATGTATGTTGCCTCAGAAGTGAAGCAGCGGGAGAGGAAGCACAAACCGGAACTGGGAGCATCAAGATTGTATATATTTATTTTATTTTGCTCAGCCATCATTCAAATTCAAATACCATTCAGTGATATCATGTTTATGTAGTAGCATGATGCCAAATGGCAGAAAGCCAGACATTTGCAAAATTTGTTTTATGTAGCACAAAATCCCAAAGTCGAATTTGGGATATACACTTGGGTAGGTGATGCAAAACAGCAACCCGAGATGATGTTACCCTTTAGATCAAGCTTTTGTGGATATCACTAAGGACTTGCTCCAATAATGATGGTTAGTATAACCTACTATAATGTTGCCACTGGCTGAGAGCAGTGACAAATACATTCAATTTAATATGCAGCTCGTGAAGTCATAACCTGGCAACCAATCTCGTAGGCTCAAAATGACTCATGGTTTGAAATGATTCTGATCATGCCCAGAGATCGAGATTTTTATGGCTCAAAAAGTCAAGACACGGCTGGTACAGCATCGGTAAATGCCCCAAACCAGTTTTATATGAATTGTGACTGAGATAATAGCACAAAGATAGCAGTCAGAATTTTTACGTCAATGTTAGAACTTGGAGAAAAGAATTCACGATGCCACTTGACATACATATTCATATTCTTAAATAATTTATTTCCGTGGTGTGGCATTCGGTCCATACAACTAGATTATGCAATTAGCGCAAGAAACATCGCTTATTCTAGAGTCTTTGCCTTCGCATTTTAATGTAAGTAAGGAGCGATGACGATAATTTATTTTTGAACGTGTATATTAGTTGATATCGTGACTTTGGGTGCCGTAATATAGTGTGATGAGAATATGTATTGTAGTACGTAATATGCATAGCCTTCTAAATCATACACGCCTAATATGCTAAAATTATGTGGTTGTAAACACCCAAGTGTTTTGTCTGTGAAGTTTTGCAAGGTCCACGTGCCGGGGAAAAGTGATGACACTGATAGAAAATATGATAAGGGGCTAAATTTTAAAATTAGCAGGAGGCACATCGTGTGTATGCATTGACGAAGTACAACCAAGCATGGCTAGCTTAAGTTTGGAAATCCCTGACTGGGGTGTGGGACCTAGCAATGCATCGACTCTATCATCAGTAGCTGCGGGTGGGGGTGACTGGTCTAGTATGGAGGCGCCCGTACAGTCGTCAGCTTCGAGGAAACGAGCTAATAAAAAGAAAAATCGTCGAGAAGCCGGGGCGGCGAGAGAGGCAGCCGGCATACCGAAACGTGTGAAGGAAGATAGAGAGAGAAAGATAGACACACATAATAAGACGGATGCAAAGGTAAAAGGTGCGAGTAATAAAGAGAAGAACGAGAAGCAACCAAAGAATGGTAAAGTAAAGAAAGTAGCGGAGACGCCATCGCAAAAGGACAACAGTACAGTGCAGGCAAAGGTACAACCGAAAGAGCTCACAGGATATATCCCGAATGTCCCTATAAAGGGTCTAGTAAACGAGAGTCACGCTACACAATCGAAAAGAGCGAAGCCTGTTCGAACACAGTCGCAAGAAATGAAGCGCTCCGACACCGAATCCGTCGATGAATCGAACATCGCGCACAACACCATCGTCCCCGTGGTAATCAAATCCAAGAAGATGAACCCGGTCAAAACGAAAGCTGACGTAAAAAATGAAACCAGTGAGCCATCAACAGATACTAAGCGGAATGCTCAGTTGAAAGGTGTGTTTCGCGCGCAAGACGCACGTTTTTACAACCGAATTGTCCCTCCTTCTGATCGCATTTTTTCCACAGAATGACGAAGTATATATATATATATTTATATATTTATATATTTATATATATATATACATATGAATATATATATATATATATATATATATATATATATATATATATATATAGTATATATATATATATATATATATATATATATATATAGTATATATATATATATATATATATATATATATATATATATATATA
>NW_014040425.1:44153-87191 GCF_001186125.1 Sphaeroforma arctica JP610 | reverse complement strand
TGTATATACATATATATATATATAAATATATATATATATATATATATATATATATATATATAGTGTGTGTGTGTGTGTGTGTATGTGTGTGTATGTGTGTGTGTGTGTACATATATATATATATTATTGTAACAGTGAGTCATGTTTACTATGCTGTCGAGTCATGTGAGCCATGATTTATGAAGTTTTAGGCTTGGTATGGAAAACCAGCGATTTTTTTTACACTATTTAGTTTTATGTATACGAATCTTGTGTGAGCATAAACCTTTCATGTCGTAAGTGTTGAAGCAGTTTTAAATAGTATCTGCAACAGTATCTAGAAGGCTCTTATTGCTGATAGCTTGTACAAGTTAGCATCCATCAAAGGACCATATTTTCGGAAGCTCTGTGCCAGAAGGGCGAGACTCGGAGTGATGCGCTGAAAGTGTGAGTCTTAGATTATTTAGGCCCCGAAGATATGAAGTAAACAGTCCTCATAGTTTCGATAAGCCATAATCTACCACTCCAATAGCACATATTACGTGTAAAGTTGTTCCGTGTGGATGCTTGGCTGTGCATATCAAGAACGAGGTTTGGAAATACATTGGCATGTACCTATTGGCACGCATTTACTTGTCTCATGTGTTTATGTGGCTGCATATACACTTTATTGGATGATGCCCCAAGTGCATGCGCCTTTGGCCTTTTTAGATTTATGTATAGACTAACACGTGTGATACGAATCTAAACCCCACTGCCGCGTCATTATCGACATACTGGCAGACTGAAAATTATGCAAATCCATAAAACACAGTTTTGAACGTGTTTTACGATTATGATCATACTCGTTTCAAGCTGCTTTATATCTACTCGATCCTTGTATTTGTATTTCGCGAGGTGAATGAATAGTGTCTATCACTCACAGCTTTTTCCATTCTGCGCAGTCGCACCGAAGGCAGGTGAGAGCACAAATAATGCAAAGAGGGAAACAGCAACCACAGCTTTGAAACGCACTGCTGGCGCTACGAGCGAGAGCGAAGCAAAGTCCGCGAAACGAAGGAAGCTGCAGGTATGGGGCGATTATAAGGTTTCTGTAAGCTACAATCTATGAAAGGGAATTGGTATGTCTGAAATTTCTTATCATCTCTGAAGTATTGGTAGGCTCATACGCAGGTTTTATTGTACTACACAACTCAGAGTATGCTACAGGGCGCAACGGCGGCCTCTCATATGACCGCTAGTTCAGAAACCGACGCCATCGGGCCCAAAAAGAAAATGTCAAAACTCGATAAGGCTAGGGCGAAATTAGACGGTGCCAAGTAAGTCGTTCTGAACTTCATGATTATTGCGTATGCACTGTTCGAAATCTGTCTTAGAAGTCTTCATTTTTGAGACACGACAATTTTAGTCGTTCGTGAATAGTTTAGCATACACAGATAAAAACAATTATGTACACTTTCAGAGCACTTAGACGAAATGATTTAGTCGTGAAACATCTTGTAGGTTATAGGCAGATACCACAGGTGCACACGCTGATTGCTGAGATGCGTAGTCGTGCTGTTTTTAACATTCAATGTGTATAACGAATATCGGACTTTATTAGATTCCGATGGCTCAACGAGCAACTATACACTATGCATAGTGATAAAGCCGTCGAGATGATGAAGGACAGTCCCGACTTGTACGAACTGGTAAGTTAATGCGGTAGTTTACTTCGTGATCAAACGATGAGGTTCCGGTGTAAAACTACGATGACATATTGACCATCGTATAACATTGTCGCTGCTGCTTGTGTGCAGAGAGCCTGGACCACTATTGCTGATGTTTTTGAATTGCTAATCGTTCATTGGGATTATATTTCGGCAGTATCACAAAGGATTCCGTAATCAAGTGAAGACGTGGCCGTCGAATCCTGTTAATGTACTGATAAAGTACATACGAACATTGCCTACGAATAGCGTTATTGGGGATTTTGGCTGTGGTGATGCTGCTCTAGCTGCCGCTGTTTCAAGGAAATACAAAGTCCACTCCTTCGATTTAGTCGCAGCGAACGACTCCGTCACGGCATGCGATATCGCACATGTATGTAGTTCGTATTGCTCTACTGCGCAGTTCTGTACGATTTTAAATCAAGGGCGATTTTATCGATCATGCATTTGAATAGCATGATGCGTCGCATACTGCAGGTGTCGCCATGTGCAATTACAGCTGAGTAGTCTTGGCTGACATTATTTTATTTTTGCAGGTGCCATTGAAGGCTAAGACACTGGATGTAGCCGTGTACTCGCTGGCACTGATGGGCACGAATTATCGAGATTTCTTACGGGAGGCACATCGTTGTCTGAAAGTCGAGTATGTGCTTTTTCCTATTCCGACGTTGAGAACCCCAACAATGAGATATCCTTAAAATGGTTCATACGTTAGTCTCCGCTTCTCATACTTGCATGGTATATGTATATTTCACAACTGGCCAACCACCTGCAGAGAATTATGTACAATTAACATGACTCTGTTGATATTGATTCACTGCTCACGCCTCAACGCACACTCACTTCTCTACTAGTGTTAAGCACTCTTGTCTCATGCCTACTTCAAATAGGGGTATTCTAAAAATTGCTGAGGTTACGAGTCGAATAGAGGATATTGACGAGTTCATCCATGTTCTGGAAGAAGAATTTGGGTTCGACTTGGTGAATAAGGTACGCCATCGATAGCTTAAATGTATCAATGCTTGTGTTTGTGTGGGGCTAGAACTGCTGACTGCAATTGAACACATTCGTTTGATGCCAGAGCATACGCTCACCACGCAATAGTCATATACGACAAATTCTCATTGCTTAGTGGCACGACCCACCGATGAAGCTATTGTGCATTCTGTTTGTGATGTGGCTCCTGGAGATTAGATAGTCACAGTGTATGAATTAGGTTTCACCTGTACTAGATCTTGTCGCTTGCAGTATAAACCTTCATACTTGTATGTAGCCATATTTTGTTGGTGTACCGTTCGTTAGCATATTTAGCGTGTACTCATGGCAGGTGTGTTTCAAATGGATATTTTTTTCTTGTTCTAGCCAAATGATCATTCCTTTTCATGCACTATTACAATGCTGCAAACGGCTTTATGATCTGATTGAAACATCTAGCGTACGTTCACCCGGTACTCGGTAAAGATCGTTTACCAATCGATACTTTATGTGCTAATTTGGTGCAGGATGTCCGGAATACGCATTTTCTGCTCTTTACGTTCAAAAAGAAACGCAATATGTCCAAAAGCTATCAAGAGGATGATCATGTCGAGGTTCTCAGACCGTGTATCTACAAGCGGCGATGATTGACGCCGCCACTCTCGAGCTATGGTCGCACAAATTGAAATCCGGGGACCTTTAAAATAGACGAATACCTGTAAAATAAAGATGGTATCTCCATGGCGTTGGAGATGTTGCCTTGCAATTTCTCTCTCGGCAATATGTAATAGTTTTTTGTGCGCGTCATCCATAAAAACGTTTCCACTGGAGGGGTTTGTTTTTGAATTCACGCGACTATTTAACGTTGGGTATCGTCTACATAAGTGACATTTTGCTGACCCTCAAATTTAAGAAGTGATTTAGGGAGTCATGTTGCACTAGCCTCGTAACCAAACACTGCTCTAGCAAATGCGGTAGAGTAGGTCAATTTCACGAATATATTCACGTAATACTGTTTTATTCTTATTCATGATAAAAAGGCCCAACGAAATTATGGTCTAAATTATTCTCCCATTCCCAATAACACTATATTTCCTACTGCTTTCGAACATACCAAATATACTGAACACCTACTACACTATTCAAGTACAAGACCACTATTCAAGTACAAGACAGCTAACGTTAAACAAGAAAATTATCATGAAATGTAAATTGTCTACTACGCCGCAAAAAAAATGGCGAATTCCCCCTCCGATATCGCTGATTTTATAACTTGTTTGAGTGTCTGTGAGTATACGCCCTAAATGTACACATTCATGCAATTTTTTTCAGCATGAAAAACCTTTATCTGTGATAATGTTTGCTTTTCTGCTATTTCCAGACCAATTGTAAGATTATGAACCTCGTAGAAACTATTGTTCATCGTATTCTCGACTGCCAACAACACACCAAACGTATAATTTCACGCGAGAGGAAAATCGCGGTTCTTTATTCCATATAAATGGAGGCTATATTTATTTACACCATGACTAAATTTTGCAAATGATCGCCATTCTTGAAGTATATTTTCGCTGCCACTTCATATCATGAAATCGTATGTATCTTGGTTGCAAAAAGATTCGAAATACTCTGAAGTGGCCTTTCTCACTCTTGGATTAAGGTGAGGTATGCTTATAGAAACTCATTCAATATTGGCAGCACTCACGTCTAATCAGCCTTGAATGAGCCAATTACATATTGCAGGAACTTTTAACTCACGTATATTAGTCATATATAAAGATGATTCGGGAACTCAACTATTTTTACCAGGCACGAACGTGGGTTTGGGAAGACCTGTAGCAAATGAACATAATTTTTATTATGAATGCCTAAAAGTATATCCCCCATCGTAAAAGTGCCAAGAATATTACCAAAAGCCAGAGCAAGCAAACCGAAATTAGATGTTGATGAATATGAATTGACTCTATTGCACCTGCTGTGACACCTACCATTGTATCTTCGTCCCTTTATTCACAACAACTTCAGAGTTGTGTATATAAAAGGACTGGAGTAGGATAGTGCTATTGGGATAATAATATTTATTCCAATTTGGGTAAATTTTTATGTCTACATACACGGCAGACTTCATATTCGTTGGAGTGGTTCTAGAGAAATTGTAGGGAAGTTAAGATTGTCGAACTGCCGCGAGAAGCTCAGGGCGAGGGATGCGCCGATGGACGACATACGGTACGTTAATCCACGACGATAGATACAGAATAACTCTACCATTGGGTGGGAGCTAAAACTTGTGTGCCACACTGCGTTGAAAAAATCTGGCCCACATTTGTAGTGGTAATATGGACTGAGTCAGTATGAGATATTTTGAATGTGATACCAAGGTGAGGTTGTCAACCGCAGTTATGCTTCAAGTTGGAGGCTGACCGATATCACACCACACAACTGATGTTTTTGGAATATCCTGGCTAGCCATAGCGGGAAGTATCATAAGCCGTACCCGAAGTCTCGAAGATTTGGTCTGCACCGAAATCTGGAAATAGTACTTCAGCAGAGTGATGAGACGGGGAATAACGAACGTTAATCTATCGACCAGTATTGGATGGGGGTAAATTGGTGCCCGCTGTTCATGGAAAAGAAAGCTCCCGATATGTTCGTGGAAGAGTCCTTAAGCCGTGGTAGCCATGCCGATTCTGTAGTTGTTGTAGTAAGTCCGGTCCAATTGGCGGTAGATTAGGGCCCACCAGAATACGCCTTACTAACGTACTGATACAAGCATAGTGGCTGGAGATAAAAGTCTTGTCTCCGGGGCACGCGGGACAGAGGCATCCACCAGTACGATAGTCAAGCAAGTTGAACACGAACGTGTTGGTTGCTATCATGGCACATAGGCGGATTGGGGTGTGTTCACGGCAATGGGTAAAGCTACCATGGGAGGGCTAGTCCCGGTCTGTGATGGGATGTTCTTCCCTTATAAGTCGATAGTAGTATTGGCGGCGAGTATTGCCTGCTATCCCCTTAGTTGTGAGACGTCGTGTGGTGTTATGTCGGATCTGCTCTCGAAGCTTACGGCATTCTTTGTGTTTAGGTGTGTGCCCGCCCCTTGATTCTAGATAAGCGTAGATTTTGAATGGGAATTTGTCCGGAGGTCTGTTACGTGTTCAAGTGGGTCTCGTAAGTAGGGCGAGTGGGTTTGTACTGTTAATCGAGTCAAGATGTAGTCTCAGGCAGCCACCAAGGTACTCCGCAAATTGTCGTTCTGGCAGTAAACAGCAGAAGCGAAAGAAACCGTGTGCGCTGGTATGGGAGTTTTGGAAGCATACTGCCTGTTATAATGGCTGCTACTTGGAATAGTACTGAGTTGTACCGCTCGCACAGCGGCTTCAACGCGGCATGCCAAATAGGTGGAGCATATGCAATGATGTCCAGACCATAGAATGACCAATGAATGTCTTGAATATTTTTAACTGAATTCTCGGGAGTAATTTAAGCAACTTGACTAGCTCTCGGGAGTGAGCTATCTCTGATGCCTTTTAAAAATCAAAGAGGGTTTTTCGGTAAACTTTAATTAATGTATTATTTCTGACCTCGCCTTTGGTTTTAATGTATTATTTCTGACTTCGCCTTTGGTTTTATACCTAAGGTGTTTAATCATAAATCAAAGAGGGTTTCTCGGTAAACTTTAAATAAAGTGCAAATTAATGTATTATTTCTAACCTCGCCTTTGGTTTTATACCTAAGGTGTTTAAGGTGTTTGTGCTAGTGTCCAGGCCCTTGGGCTACCTCATATGGTCAGTATATAAAACCTTCTACATATCACTTTAGCACTTCGATGCTATTTTATTTCGACTTCTTTGCAACTAAAAAACACGCTGATCACATGATGCATTTCCAACCGATTTCGCGGATGACGCCAGCTGAATTTAAGAAATTCATACCCCCGGAAGGACACTATAGCCTGGAGTTAAATGCTGCCACGAGGTGGTCCATGTGTTTTACAAAGCTGATACCCAGTATGCCCTGGGACAGTTAAAATCTTAAGTATTTAGAAGGCTGTGGATAGATGTCAGAGAGTTCCACCGCCATGGGTATGGGAGGGATAAGTAGTCGTCTATTGAGTGTTCGCATTTGGGGAGCCTACTAGCGTTGGCGTGATGAGATGCTCTTTGATAGGGAGAGGCGGTACCCGCATGTGCTCTAGACCGGATTGGCGACCCCAGTCACTGATCGCGTTCAGGAAGGGTTGGAACCTAACAGACTGCGGAGCCTGTATGCACGTGTCATCTACAAAGAGGTAGAAGCGGAGGAGTTTCGGTCGAAATTACGCAAGCGTAATAGCCAAGGAGTCCATATGGATGATAAAAAACTGTGGACCGACAATCGAACCTTAAAGTATTGTATGCCATTCGTTCTATAAAATAGACATGAAAGCTTCCCATGATACGTCACCCGCGTGGATACATTCTCGTTCTCTGACATTCCAGTGTGGTGCAACAGCATCCACATGCGCGGAAGGACCACTTTATCGCATGCTTTGGGGATGTCAATCCAGGTACCCCCGGATTGAGTCTCAGAAACCATCGCGGCAATGGCATAAGTATGACAGGAGTAGTGTGATTTAAACTCATATTGAGATGTATGGGTGGTTGGTCCGGGGTAATTTGTTGTCAGGTGTAGGAAGTACTTCTCAAAAATGCGACGAACAATCTACGTTAGGGGTATCGGTCGGAAAACGGCAGGGGGTGCAGTTTTTGTGTAAGCTTTCTTCGAATGGACTGTCAAGAGAGTACAGTTAAGAGCTTTAGAGAATGTACCAGGCATTAAGAGGGCGGAATATCTCAGCCAAGATGCTAATAAGTCAGCTGTCAGGTACAGTCAGGGTGTCACAAATCTGGGGGTCAGTGAAACGCTCTACTACGGCCTTAAGGAGAAAGACAATGATACCATCCAAACCAGGGTCCTTGTTTGGATCGCGCAGTACTGCCTCCAACACTATTTCGAGTGAATAACTGCATTCAATGGAGGGGTTGGTGCTGTTGGTGCTGTATCCGCGGTGGGGTTGTACGTGTGGGTTATTTGAGTTGAAGAGATCTTTGTAGTAATCCGTCAGTGCAGCGCCCGAATTATGGACACCCAGTATAAAAGGTTGACGCGGTGATCAACGTCGGTGTCCGGTATTCCTACAAATCTGAATATTGTGCTGGGCAACAGATCACGAGCAGAACATGTGATTCGGCAGAAGGCTTTGCCCACGGTTTGTCAGTGTCATAGCAGGAATCTCCAAAAAAAAAAAATTGCCAGAGTTCGCTGCGTAGCGCCAGATTCAATTTAGTATATGCTCTAATCCGTAACAGATGTTGATGCTCACGAATCTCAGCTTGAAACAACAGGGTGCGTGGCTTGTCGTATAAATGTTGCAGTCTGTGGCAATACCAGTTGTAGCCATGGGATAGAAGACTTTGGTGATGGGGCGGTGATTGAGACGGAGACATTCGCCGAAGACGGATTACTAGTTTATTTGTGACCACCTAAAAATCGAGTCCAAATTTGTGGTCCTTGTAGATACCGTGATGCTGGGGTTGTTGGCCTGTAGTACTCGTGCTCTGTACGCCAGGCACCGGGAATAGTGGCATCTACCGTCTTTCTGCGGAGTCCATGGATCGTGGATGTGTGACCATACTGTCTAACTTTAGAAATAAAATCACCCTAAATGACATCTGGTTGGGAGTTGCCGATCTCAGGAAGAATCATGTAGTGTTCAACTTCTGCCTCTGTTAAGGAGTTGAGTAAGATGTAGAATATAGCAGGAGGCAGTAGAAGAAAACCGCATATGGTGATAATTAGCTGAGGTGGAATTTCGATGGGTGATGTTTTGGAAAATATTCCCAATATAACAGAGTGAAGGATGTGCGGGGTTGTATCGTACATGATTAAAAAAGTCACATTATGCCAGGTTTCAACCACACATACAATCAATTTGATCCAAAAATCGATATAACATTTAGGCAGATCTGATTTCGTCGGAGTATCCATGCTGAGACCTCGTGGGTTAAGAAACGTCATTCACATAGGTTTAACATTATTCGTCCTCTGACATGTTGATAACGGGTTCTGTGTTGTTGATTTCCATTTCGTCATCTGCATCACGCGCTCCCAGTTTATCTGCTTTCTCTAAGAGTCGGGAAAATTGCTGATGGGGCAGTTGGGTTGCGTGCGCAGTCCTGGGTTTTGTGGTTGCCAAGCTTTGATCTAAAATGTCTTCTCAATGCGCTCGGTTGTAGATTTGAGGATCTCGATATCTACTAAAATATTTAGTGCTGTTACGTCATAACTCCAATCGTTATGACCTACTAGCACAAGTATTTTAAAAAGCAGAACTAACTACTCCCAGTTCTTGGAAGGAAAATCCTTTCAGAATAGTATTTGATTCCATAACTGCTGTAAGTCCATACTGTCTACGCGGAGGGCTCTCCTGGAAAAAACAGTTGTTTAGATGATAGTTGTTTGAGTGAAATGTAGTAGACTTTAAATAAAGTGCAAATGTATGTATTTATTTTTGACCTCACCTTTGGTTTCATACCTAAGATGTTTGTGCTAGTGTTCAGCCACTTGGGCTGGCCAGGGTAAAATCTCATATGGTCAGTAGGAAACCCCTTCTGCAGAACATTTTTTAACACTTGGATGCTATTCTATTTCAACTTTTCTGCAACTAAATCTCATGCTGATCACATGATGCCTTTCCGCATATGTTGCATAGTTGTGACTCACATAGAACTGCAGCTATTTTTAGAATGTTGTGGTTGGCAGACTTAATCCACTCTCGGGAACCGGTTTAGAAACTTAATCTGCTTTCAGGAGTCGGTTAAGTATAATCTCAACTCTCGGGAGTAATTTGAGCAACTTGATTTGCTTTCAAGAGTGAGCAAACTCTGATGACTTCTATACAATATACATCTGTAAAAGCCGGGCCTCCACATTAGAATCTTGTAATATAAACGTACTCTTAATAGTGCGTAAAACGTACTCTTAAAAGTACGTGAACTCAGTTTTCCTTAAATGGTTTTTAACGGCTTTATTAATTAATACCTTTTCCATTTTACATATCAGATATTCGGACAAGGCCATTAAAAGGCCCCAGTAAAATACCAAATATAAGATTTGGTCTAGTCCTATTAATAGAACTTTATTTACTTTCCAAATCTATTTATATCTGAATACTTCGGTAGCGAGATGGCTCAACCGAATATAGGTTTCTAGGGACTATTAACGTTACCTAGTTGATCCTCCGATCAGCCAACTAGATGTGCCAGTCTGATGAAGGCTAAGTCGGTAATTCCTGATAAGTGGCAAGTTATTGGTTAAGACAATAACTAGGGACATCAAGAGTATTTTTCTTTTTTCTTTTTTAAAGATAGGATTTAGGAGTCTTTCAGATTCGCCCCAATGAAACATACCATAGTTTCTAATAGAGCGACATCGAAACACTAAATAAAATCCCTTCGGCGGAAACACTACTGAGAGGATTATATATAGGCAATTTCTCAGCCTCACAATCCCTCAGAGTATTGCTGTTTTCACGAGGCATACCTAACTTTACTAAAAGTCTCATTTCGTTTATTTACTTTGATATTTTCACGATACTTAGAATTTACCTACGCGTTTATTTACTCTAAGGCGTTGATATCGCCTTAATAGACCGAATCTTACAGAAGTGGAACATTATAAGCGAAGTGTGTTGCGCCTGCTGAGTTTTCTACACGTCTGTCAAGTACTGCCAGGACCTCAACTTCATCCGCGTCAGCAGTATCGTAGCCATGGGTACAATGGGTTTATTCGGCGAGTTTTGGTATGTCATTGAATGCAATTGACTTGTAGTTCACAATCGGTGGGTAGCCCAATTTCAGTACGTCTCTGGTGAATATGCATATATTGTTTGTGATAGGATCAGCGAGCTCGTAGGTTGTAAAGACAATCACTTTGGATACGATGTACGGACCTTTATATCGAAACATTCACTTCTTCATCAGCCCCGTGCCTGTTGGTCTCTTGAATACCCGGATCAACACTATACTGCCCACTTTGAATGAACGCATGGGAAGCACTCTTTTCCGATTGTCGTGTAGTCATTTTTCAAGGACATCCGCCGTCGCTGTCGCCCGAAGTTAAGAGTGTCTTTGATATAGGCGTGCTTAGTGTTCTTGTTACATTTGGGATTCGCAGTGAACGTTTCTTTGGCAAATTCAGTGGCTTCATGCACGTATACAAGCAGGTACGGGCATCGACCAGTGTCCTCGTGCTTCTGAGACTGGTAAGCATATTGTATGTAACTGAATACTAGATCCTAGTCAGAGTGCCTGGAATTCACGTAATTAGGAAACATCGCTTTAGAATTGCGATAGACACTCTCAATCACACTCTTGCTGTCGGGATGATACGCAAGATATACCTTGTCCGTGTGTAAGTATTTTTCTGTTGCCCTTGCGATCTCGCATAGAAAAATAGAATATCTGTCGTTAGCGTGTGTACGGATCACACCGTAGCGGAGAAGTATGCGTTGAATAAATAGATTTGCAACAGTTGCCCCTGTTCTAGCGTTGACGCAGAAACCCTCGCTCCATCGCGAATAGTGACAGATAAATGCCACAATATATTCATTGCCACACTCTGTTTTTGGGAACGGCCTTTGCACATCAACACTGGTATTTTTAAAGAGTCCGGGTAGTTCCATGTCGTACATCGGCACTCTTCGACGTTCATTGGGAGTTGTTTTCACACGCTGACATTTCAGACATGAATTCACATGTTATTTCACGTCACCATATACCCCAGGCCAGTATACATGCCTGGGAAACCGATAACACGTACCTTCCACGCCATGGTGTCCAGCGCTAGGGATGTCATGGGCGGTAGTCAATAGCTCATTTCTGAGAACCTTCGGTATAGCTATCGACCGAATCTGCCATTGTAACGCAATGATTCATCATCGTCGAGGTATGTACGCTTAGATGATTTGCGGTACTGCTTGATTTTTTTCGCAGTAGTATTGAGTCGTGCGGCTCGTTCTTTAGTCGATGAGGTCGCGTGTGACTTGGTATCTTTCAAATACGCGATGGTTGGTGAGAGGTCCGGATCCTGTCGTTGTAATTCTCTTGCGTGAGAGGCAATTGATACGAGGTACATTCGTGCTGATATGTGTAATAGTTGCTTCTACTCACTCCTTGGGCGTGCAAATGCCTGAAGGTATTGTAACCTGGAGAGCGCGTCTGCCTGTACATTGGACTGACCCGATTTGTGCTTGAATATCATCCGATAATGCTGTAGTTTGAGTTCGCACCTCAATATAAGGCGTTCATTGTGCATTGATATGTATGGTTGTGGTCTGTCCAGCATTCTGTCTTCCTTTCGTGAACAAAGTGGTGCGCTGCTTGGGTATAAGCCCAAACCATACTATGGGTCTTTTTTTTCTGATATGTGCCAAGGAAGTTCATGTTTCTTGAAAGCTCTAGAAAAGTAGCCTAGTGTGATCTCCTTCAGCTTTCCCTCTTTCAACTGCATTTACGCCGGGCAACAGCCCTCCGCTTCACGGCTCGCATCCACCTTCACTCTGAAAGGATGTGTGTTTTCTGAATAATCTGGGTATCCTAAAGTATCATACCCAGATACTTTACCTCTTTGACCTTGTGATTTGAAATTTATGTGCAGAACCAGCACGGTTTTGATGGTAGGGCGGGCCGTAGAAACATATAGAATATTTCATGCACAATTTTTCACACACATTAGTTTAAGGTTTTTCAAATTTCGATATATGCATGTGGCAGATTTATGTGACACAGCGTAAGCTGAATTACGCTATTAAAAATATTAAGAAGCGGACAACAAATAATAAGTAGGAAATTACGAAAGTGAAGGTTGCCAAGAAAAAAAAGTCCTGGCGTATGAATTTATAAACTACAACAATGAAGACTAGAATTTGTAGCGAATAAAGCCACTGTGTATTGCTAGATGAACGACTAATTTTTAAAATGACTTTTATTATTTTCCGCATGCGGCACTGAAATCAGAGGCTTTAACTACTAAGTTATGATGGAGGATTTGGTCCCAAGGCTAACCGGGATCTTAGAGCTGAGAGTTTTTGGAGCGTTTCCGGATGGCCCGGGAAGTGTGCGAGATATCTGGATAGCCCCAATACCTAAATTTTGATGTCGATGCAAAGTTAGTCAGTTAACTATACATATAGCGGATCAATGCCTTTAAGTAGGAACACCGCAGCCGCGTAGGATAAAGATTCAATTCGAATGAGGTAGAATACGCATGCGCAAAGTCACGAAAGTGCCCAAGGACACCAAATGACCTATGAGGACTAGAACAGGGGCTTTCACTCTAATTAAATATGAAAATCAATATATAGAAGCATAACACCGCTGCTATGGATATGCTCAAACTCACATCGCGGTAGTAATGCTGAATACACCAACACGCTGGAAACTAAAGCATACCCAAGACTGGAGATATGGAGGCCAGCTCTCGACTCCTGAAGCTGGCCCAATACTACCGCTGAAAGAGCCGTCTGAAGTACCAGATACGCCAGGCAGACTTCCAATCACACTTTCATCGCCCCGAGGTGTCATTTGTAAGCTGAAACAGCAACCGCCACAGGAGATATCGCAATAAGGATATAGTTCGCATATGAGATCGAGTTGTGACATATACTCTACTTTATTTGACATACAAGTTAGGAAGAATGTTGCAGTTTACTACAGATTAAAAACCTAGGGTATGCCTGTTTCGCAAATGTCTTGTTATTGGCCTTTCAAACACTGAGAACATAGAAATATAGATAGTCTATCATGGTATGTGAAGAGGCTGAGATGCTCATTTAAGAGATAGCTGTAAATTGGTCTGCAAGAACTTGGACACAAGTGGATATAGTCGCACATGCGCACAAGAACAATACTGCACTCACGTATAAATGTACTGTAACCATACCTTGCGTGGTGCTTGTGTTGCTGGAGAAGGTGCCTGGGCGACCCTTTAAAAGGCGGTGCGTCCAGGAGCATCACGAAGAATAAAGTAGCTAGAAGGTGTGCCATTGGCATAGGACGTTTTTCGAGCCCGAAGAGGGTCAGCTCACGGATTATGTACATGTAGTCGGCCAGCAATTCCATCTCCAGCGTGCGACTATCTTTATCTTCCTCCTGAGAGTACAAGTTCGTAGCTGAGTGCGAGTGTGACTGTGCTTGGATGCGAGATTGTGTACGGACGACTTTGTTGTCACTTTGAGCAAATACGACGGCCGTGACAGTCTGTGACGCGCAGAATAGGCAGGACAGCGCAGCATCAATACATGAGATGGAAACATAACGCAGGGCACGGGAGTAAAGGCGAGAGGACGCGAGTAATCGCTCAGTATGGGATGATTGTGATTACTCTTAAACAATCGATTTAGCTTGAGATAATTTGCGGACAGCACCATTGGAACTCGCGTTTTCAAGCTGAGCTGTAGCATACCAACTATGAGAAACAGAGAACCACAATACAAAACCACGTATATAATCGAAAGTCACCCTCAGACGACTTACCGACGGATTTGCTAACTTCAGAGCATGCTTACGTGCTAACAAAAGTCGGTATCTTCGCACTAGATCGGTAGACATCAGGAACAGGTCGCGATGTGCCCGGCGTCCATTAGTCAACACACTATACGGACTGCTAGCCAATGCCGAGAGCCCTAATTGAACTCGCACAAAGTGCATCTCGTCCAAGTTATTGCGCATGCACACCACAAAATGGAAGGACATGTAGCGTTCCTTCCACATCATTGTACTCGCCTCCGCGATGGTATCGAGCCTTGGTTTGATAACCACAGTCAGCTGCGAATGCGATGCTGGTAGTTGTCCACTATCTGCCCCCCCATATATTTCTTTGTAAGGCGAGATAATTAAAAGCATGAGGAGAAATATCCCGTACGCATAAGCCCACTGAGATCATACAAGATTGTCACAAAATGTACTTGGCAAACTTTCACGAGCATACTACAAAGTAAACTTGAATTTGACGTCTATTTTAACCCAATACCCCATTACTCGTACACTCGACCCGAGGTTTATCCCCTCACCTGTCTGTGGGTTTCCTGCGCACAGCACAGCAATCGAGCTGCTGGTTTCCTTGAATTCCACATCGAAGTAGGGTTCGGAACACCGAATGTAGAGCTCCATGGGTCGCTGCTGTGCGAAGAGTGCGGGCGGTAGCGTTGACGATATATAAACAGATTGTGACTGTGGATAGATGGCAATCGGTTTGGTGCTCTCCACGCTTGTCGAGCGGCTGGCCTTGCCGCGGAAAAGCACTATGGAATCACTCACATTTAGACTCGGCATTCTGTATAGGTGAACGGAAGTAACGTCGCTCATTATTTTGCTCTCAATGAAAGTATGCATAATTGTAATGATGGGATAATGCTCCTTAAGGCGTCAATTCCAGGTCAGGCTGCCTAGGTAGAGCGCTTGAGATTTGGTGTTGCCGTGTATTGAATAATTTCAAAAAGGGCATATAGTAACAGCGACTGCTATCACCTCTAAATATAGAAGTAAGCGCAACACACATTAAACAGGCTAGCTGTACGTGCTTGTATAAAAGTTTCGAGCGTAGCACTACCTGATATCGGCCGACACGTGGATACTTCGCTGAAAGTGTTTGATGAGACGGCAACTGATGTTAATGGTACACGACATGCGGACACTTGGTCTAGCTTCACCAGGCTCCCCAGCGTGGCTAGCTGATGCTGCACATAGGCGCCACGTGTCTGCAGCTGATAGGGTAGGTGTAAAATACACATACACGCGGAGATCTTCTTTGCTGGGAATATACTGGAGGATATGAGGAGTTGTAATGGGAACATGTACGTGAGTCTGGGTTTAATATTATGACGCTGGAGTGAAAGGGTCATATAGACTATACTAGCAACATTCAAAAGCTAAAGTTGAGGCAATAAACGAAATCAGGTTCGAGTAGTGTCTCGCAAAGCTGTTGTACTCATTGACTACTAAGCTCAGCACACATCCTTGGCAATGACTATTTACATTCGTAATAAATCGTGCAGTGGACTTTCCGACACAAGTAAGACAAGGGGGAATGCCGGGGGATGGGCCAAATTGGAACACGATTACGCTAGAAATGTACAATATGTTGGAAAAAAAACTGCCTACAAAACCATAGCGAATGAAAAAACCTTTGTCAAAGTGACATTACAATCGAACGCGCTTCCCAGAATAAAGCGACATCTAGGTTACATACCAGTGTATTGCACAACACAGGCGACTCCCGGGACAGACTGAATACCACATCGCAGTCGCTATAGTGGTCAGTATCGATCGCGAGATCGCCGGAGCACTTCGAACCAGGGTCTAAGTATCATAACGGCAAAGGTAAAGGGCGTGAGAGTCTACAAGCGACGTTTAGCATCTAACAGTGTTGATTTCAATGTACTGTTTACTAGTCATTCAATTATGCGTCATCAATGGGGTTCAAATGCATCTCTAGCAAGACGTAGATGAGCAAGTATTCTCACCTGAAGTGTCAGTAGGTTTGGCCGTGCTACTGTCCACTCCACCGCCCATGTCAACGGCACTTTGAGTCAAAACAAATTTCGCGCCCACCGCTGAGTTATTGCTGATCACAAACGACCACTCAGTATGAGTGTGGCCAGCGTACACAGGGCCGATATCCAGCATCTGTCCAATAGAAAATTGAAACATTATTTTTTAAGCTTTTCTGTGTTCAAAACATATGTAATTTGTGAGACTTCCGCGCCCGCCTATCTGGATGCGGCTTTTAATATATGATTTCATGCGCGCACGTTCACAGCCACAACTAGCTGTACCGGCACGAATACGCAGCAAATTTACATATATGTGTAGTGAGAGACCTAATCATCACCACAAACACGCATTGTCAAACATATAATCGAAACCACGGTTCAATAATCGAAATACAACCGCAAACACTTGATAAAAAAACAAAAAAAACAGAATCTATAAAGTAAGGCTAACTACACGCTGAATTTACGAAATTTATACACCAAACACACCTCCAAACGCAACAAAAACAATTATCACGTCTAGTAAAAATAAAATATTATAGCACAATATAAATGCAACCACACCTGTCGAGTGTTGTTCGTGCCGCTTAAAGCGGCAGTCTCGCCGGGCAAGACCGGCGTAGCTGTGCTGGTGCCTGTGCCCGTGGGTGTAGTGATGACAGAGAAGAAATCCTCCGCGTCTAGGTAATCGTTCTTAGCGCTCAGGGTCTGTGACTCTATCGTATGATCCATGCCGCTCATGCGGCTTGTAGACAACGCACTTTCGCCGGAGTGTGCATCCACCACAGCTGTCAATAGTGTGGTACTCTCATCTCCGGTATTCCCTTCAGACCCCACCCCTTCACCCTGTCCGTTCATAGACACCGCCGTTTTACCAGCCTCGTGTAAATGGATCTGTGAATGTGACTGGGCCTGGCTGCTGGGCTGCAACTGCCTCGACAGTCTATCGATTGGTCCGTTCCGCCCGAAGCGGTCGGGTGACACCACCACATCCATGCGCAGACGGACGATGAAGAACTCGTCCGGATGATGAACATTCTCTACCACTACGTATGCACTGCACCACCCGAGAGTGCCTGTGGACAGCGACAAAGTCACCACACGCGTTTCGAGTGGCGCTACCTGAGAAATGCGTGATGGAGTATAGGTATGGGTGAGAATGTAAGTAATAGCTGGTGCCGGAGACGTGCAAAGGCTGGCAGCCATAATTTGCTGGAGGGGAATTAACAAGTGAATATCGCAGATACATATATATTTCTAGACCGATGGCAACAAGCTATTAAAGCGCACAGTGTACAGCATTGATGCATACCTGGCCATCCGACGCTCCCAGCGACAACCAGTTGCGGTCCGAATCCACCAAAGCATGAAGCCGAAAGGACTGGCTCCGGGTCTGAGTATTCTCCAACGAGAACTGCCACGTGATCACACCTGGTATATAAAACCGAACAAAAATACAAAATGTGAATGCTAAAATCCAAGCGAAGGGATATTTTTCGCACCAATTTTAAGAAGAAATGCACGCACAGCTGCGGCTTGTACATTGATGCACATATATCACACGCTCTAACTCGACCAAATAAAGCCAAATTTGCAACAGTGCGGATCTGAAAGCAACAGCACACGTCAACCAATAGTTCACCTGAGCCGAGCGCCCGAGTGCCAAGCGCCGCGTCGTATCGATAGCAATCGGTCCCTTTGGAGTCCACTACGGACCCACGGCAATGCAGCAGAAGCCGTCGCTTCTTCAAACGAACGCCAGTTGTAGAGCCAGACGACGTAATACCTGTATGAAAATACAAATGTGTACAGAAAGCGAACCTGTGGTGTTAATTGCGACCGATATTGCCGAATGATACCCAGCGTATACAAGGAAAAACACGGAGGAGAAGGAGGCGGGTGTATACAAACTGGGAATTGACAACATCTTTTTATCCTCGACTGTATACTATAAGATGTTGATAGACCAGGCCGATCCTCAAGCGCAAACAAATGCAGACATACCATCGCGCAGGGCCCTGTCCGTCGTGGACACAACAGACATTTGATTCTTTATGTTCATGACTTCTGACTCACTCTTGGACACGATGGGCTGAGCGATGTGCGTAGGCCGGGATGCACCGCTAACCGTCACAAGCTTGATGGGAACCTGTTGTACAGCAGCATTTGAATGCAATGTGAATATGCGACTAATCATGGGAGTACAACGCTTAATAAATCTCGTTGCCGACAGACTCGCAATTCGCGCAACTGTCAAAACGCGTAGATGAGAGCGTAGATGAGAATACGCCTGAATTCAATGCTCAGAAATGTGACACTCACCTCCTGTACTTCACTGCCCTCGCCATCACCGTCATGGTCTCGTATGCACAGTTTGATTGAGCTGACATTGGCTATATGCGCCGCATGATCACATGCGAGTGTCACACGTATGGTCACGGACTCGTTCGGAGGCACTTCCCCGAGAGCAGGCTCTATCTCAAGCATGCGCACACAACCTTCGTCAGTAAAGTCTATCCAACCATCGCATATGGGGGTGATGTTGTATCTCAACATGCGTTCCACGCATCGGTTGGTCAGCACAAAGGTTGCCATGGCTCGGGGAGGTGCTTCGAACGCTGCTTGTGCTGCCAGGACAAGTGTGAAGAGTGTTTCTGTCAGTTCTTTTAAAGGCATGGCCAGACGTTACTTTTTACATCAATCAGTATGTGTGAATTTATATTGATCATTGATCGGCAACCAATACGTGTCTGTGAAAACAGGTTTGACCTTGTTTATCTTCAGAGATAATCGAAGGGAATGAAAAGCCGATTAAGGCATACTGAAAAGATCAACGCAACGAGTTATACTCCCTGATTGATTTCAGAGTTTTGACAATATCACACTTTATATGGGTAATTTCAACCGTCATGCTCACACTATACTGACGATGGTCTCAATCAATACTAAGGTAGCAGACATATGCGAACACACAAGCAAAGTCACTAAAGCTGCAGAGAAGCTATCTAGACGATTGGAAGTCAGGGCCCCACCTTTTAACATCGAGCTTTGAAAGTCCACAACTGGCGACGAGGAGGTCAGCGAATTCATCGAAGATGTGGATACAGTTCTGTCCCGTGGTTTGCGCCTACCCACACGACCACCCCGACTCCCACTTATAGACTTCTGCTCACTACTCATCTCGCGCGAATCTTTCTCGCACATACACACCGCACTGCACGTGCACACGGCAGAGGCCTGCGTGTCCGCCTTGATGCGTCGCGTGTGCATGTCTACATCACTCTCGCTATCGGTTGCACCATCGTCATCGCCCTGGCTGTCGTCGTCTTCATCGCTCTCCTCCAAGTGGGTGCTGATTTCTAGGTGATAGGGCTCTATATCGAATGCTCTTTCTCTTTGGAATGTGCCTGTGATAGGCACAATGGCAAAACCGACCATGTGAGCGATCATTAGACTACCTGATCTCCGACATGTTACTTGACTTGTTAATTGTATCTCTCGACTCACAAACATTTTTTTTTGTTGAGGCCCGGTATTAAAATCTACACCCATTACTTGCCAGAAATTAGATTAGAGAAGTGAAGTTGTTGCAAATCCTCATAAAAATAAGGAGTATGAGCGCGCTAGCTAGATTACTATACCGTTGATCATACAGCACAAAAACTTCAAAGAATCATCAAGTTCGGCTCGCATAAGCAAAAATCCTAGCATGATATATAACAACTGACGTCCACACCCACCCACACAACCACCACAGTCGCAATGAGCACAGTATAATATCCGCCACGGAAAGTATTATCAGAAACATACCAATCAAGGCAACATGGAAGACAGAGAGTGGCGATGAAGACACAACAGCCCCCTCAGCGTCCGTTCGGAAGCCAATTGTGCCGATTTGATAGCCATCTGCTGTCTTGGGGAGAATTTGAATGACATTCGCTGGAAGTGTGGAGTCCTTGTTCATCGTGATGCGTACTCGGATACCAAGACGGTCGCCCTGCGAGTGAATTGCAGTAACCACAAATGAGTGGAAGGCACATTGCCGAGCTTATGGTCATTTAAAGAGTTATTTAAAAAAAAAAGTTGATATCAGCAACCAGCAGAGGCGTGAGACATAGTACAGACATGCATTAGAGTAGGCATATAGGAGACAGTAGAAAAGTAAGAACGGACCAGTGACAAGCAAAAGGACGAATAATAGAAAGCAATGTGGACATGATCTAAGAACTTATAATTGAAAAAAAGAAGTGATAGCTATATGGCGGATGGCAGGCCAATACAACTCTATTTTGAGCAGCTAACATAACGTCTTCACATGATATACCGCAGACAAGGCCACAACCGACCACAAAAACCTAGAACCCACACTGATGCGCACGAAACATACGAGTGCAAGCTTGTGCTCGGCAATGGGGTTATTGGACTCTCTCGAGCAGGTATCAATGCTGATGATCCCTTGCAATGGCGCGGCCACCTGTATCTCACTAGTGAGCCGCGCGGGGGTGTCGGCGGTTCCGTATCGGTTCACAACCGAGAACCAATCCTCGCACACGCTCGACACTATCGTCATGGGGTAGCTCAACGCCGGCAAGTGCAGCTCATGGTTAGCCGCCAGCCGGTCAAACTCTAGCTCGAAACGTGTCATCTCATACTGAACGCAGCACACCATCGGATCGTCACTGGTATCGTCGTCGTCATGGTGGGGATGAAGTCTAGACCGGGCGTGAGCGTGTGTCTCTCCTGAAGCGTGTGGGCGGGGCCTGGCGTGATCCGCTGCGGGCACTTTTGCGTAGCTGTGATTGGCGATTGAACGCGAGTTTAGTTGACAATGAGCATGAAGCAACTAAACATGCCCAGGCACCCACCAGATATCGTACACAAAGAAAGAAGTATGTTTGCGATGGATCTACACAGAAGTGCAGAAGCCAAGATTGCCATCAGATTGATAAGGGCATCAATTTTTTTTTACTACCACACTGTATATACGCACTCACCCCTGTCTCACATCAGCTGAGACTTTGGTGTCCGATCGCGTGGGCCGGCTGGTTTCACTGTCGGGGTCTTTGAGAGATCCTATCGCGCTCTGCAATGAGGAAAGAAGTCGGGCGCGCAGTATAAGAAACAATCTCTGAATGAGAATGGGAGCACATACATATCATGCGAGCATCGAACAGGAACATGTGAAGCCATTGATAGCTCTATATAGAGGTAAGAGTATGATATACCTGTTGCACTTTGGTTCGATCCGCGATGGCAGCATGGTCTCCTTGCACGTGCACGGGGCTGTCGTTGACGTTTTCTGTATTCGTCTGGTACTCTTTTTGCCACGTGTTCGCGTTCTGGAAAGCAATGTATAGTGTGTGCAGCCCAGACTCGGCGAGACCATCCTTGAGGTCAGATGGAGTGATTTCAACGGTGAAGGCCCGCTGTTCGTCTTTGGCAAGACTCATGAGCTCTCCAATAAGCAGAGGTACTAGGTCCGGACTAGAAGTGCCCTGTGTATCCACACTTGGTGTTCCTGCACCCATCACCGCACCGGTTTCCAGTTCAATTTGCTCAGCTTCTAATACCCCAGCTAGCGTAACCGGCTGTGGTTGTGCATGGCGTGCATGGCGTCCAGAGTATTAGCATACACACAAAGAAGCAGTTAAAGACCATGTAAGACTTAAGAATACAGACAGTAAAGATGCGCTATGTACACGGCCACTGTGCCGGAGCGCATTCAGAATATGAAATAACTTAACAGAATACTTGCTGTCGTCACATACGCAATCCAAAAGAACGCCACGTTTAAGCACGACTTCGGCGCAGCTCAAACATAAGTGCAGAAGGAGATCATTATTGGAAATACTAAAAGAGGATGCAATGCCAGAACTGTATTCCGAGAAAAACAAAAAAATCAATCAAGTGAGCTGGACACTATCCTCCACCTTAACGCGCACTAACTATTGTTTGGGAATCACATCTAGAGTCACACCTTTTGCGAATCCTCAGCGCTGTGGATCTGTGTGACCTCCCGCGCGTACACAGTCACACCGCTGGGTAGGTCGGTGGCTAGACTGAAGACCAGCGGTAGCTCAGCTGTGTTGCGCACATAGATAGTCTCCCTTACACAGTTCCATTGGCTCACATGGCCCACTTTCCCCATTGGCAGAGCGGAAGGCGACACCAGGCCAAAAGACAAGCCGTAGTGGCATTGCAGATCGACGATGGTGCACGAATATGTGCTCAGGTCTAGCCCGTTTAAGCCTGTAAGATGCATGGATAAAGCGGAAGATCAGACAACAGCTGTTGTAGGGAGAAAGATAGCCAGGTATTGCGATATATTAACGGAACAAGCTAAATTACGGCACGTAAGCATACTTTCATGCATTACAATAAGAAGTACGGTTGAATAATTAAGATACACAGGTAGCTTTAAAAAAAGGCAAGAGGTGTATCGCATTCAATACTCCAGATCAAGCGCGTAACCAGGCTGAGCAAACAGTAATATACAATATACACACCCAAGACTAAGTGAGGACAGAACAAGCATGAAGCAACTGTACAGACAACCTACACCAAAGGTATCACCGATGGACATTGCATCAGACAAAACGTCAGAACAAAAACTACAGTAAAAGTCTATCATGTATACGGCACACACCCAACCACGAGTGCTGCTCGTCTTGGGCCACATTGGGTGAAGCCTGCGGTGGTGATACTGGCAGGACGGGTGACTGCAGAGGAGCAAGTATACCGTAGTTGGCCCTATTCAAAGTACTGATACCGAACTGTGCGCCAGCGGATGACTCATCACTCAGACCGTCGGCGTCGTTGATGGTAAATGAGCCTGCGTCGCTCATCTCACTCATCATCAGATCCTCGCGTGTGTATCGTGGCGACAGTGGCCGTGAGGACGAGCACTCACCATTTAGTTCGCGAACTCTGTCAGCGAGGCCGTCCGGGATGGTCTATATCGAAGTGTGGAGAAGGGACGATGGTCTTTATAAAGGGTTGTATCGAACTAAGCTTGGGCGTGGATATTGAACATTGTACATGATGCGAAACTTGCTAGTGTGTAATAACCTTGCGCACGTACTGACACACCGTTAACAAACAGTTACAAGTGGACAATACACCCGATGGGCGTTCCTCTGGTCCGAGTAAGATTCTACTATTCCATCCACTTTTTAACTCACCTTAAGGTTTTCGAAGAGTATGCAACCGTATTGCAGCATTCGTCGACCTTCTCTGAGACGTCGTGACTTTTTGGGACCCAATCGTATTGGTGCGGGGAGCGTCACCGACACTTCGACCCGGGTATGCGGCGGAATGTACTGCCATTTGCTGCAGAACTGCACGAGCGAATGAGAATTGACGGAGATGTTTAATGATCGCGGTTGAGATTGTCATTTAGCCACTGTGTGTGACTGTACATGGATCGGGTTGAACTAAATATTGCATCGTGCTCAACCTCTACTAAACATTAAAAATGATACATGCGTGCACCAACCAAGGCCTCCATAAGTACAGTCGAAGCCTGTCAATATCAGCGCGAAGGCCAGTGTTCCAAGGGAAGGCTCTGAGCCCAGCTCAAACTCCCACATAGTAAAAGCCAAAGTAAGTACGAGAAAAGCCGACTCATAGTCTCACTCAACATGTAGCTACCCACTTGAAAGAACGACTACTAGCATACATAAATATATAAACTGAAGACGTAGCATATATAGATGAACTAAAGACGCAGTATTGAAATCACAAGTCGGCTCAACACACCTCCCACTTGACAGCGCTCAATTCGGGATCGGAGAGAGAACGTTCACCTGAACCTTTCGAGTCTACAGCGTCTTGTCTGGGCACTGCGTGGGCTTTGCGGTATTCTGGAGCTATCGTGCTCGGCGTGAGATTCCCTAGCTTCCCAATCTCCAGATCTGCGTTGAAAAAGAGATCCAATATCACTACCATCGCATTGTATCGTTTTAATACCGGTACAACAGGTAAAATTACATCGAAGGCGTGTTGTTGTTGTTGTGTAAAATAGTGGGTACAATAACACGGCCAGGGAATAAACTTACTTTTCACTGCTCCCCAGCTGAGCTTTAAGTCCAAGTTACACTTAGCTTTCAAGCATAATGGTTTGTCCGTTATGTTCGTTAGCGAGAACGTACACGTACTGTCGGTATGGAAAATCAGGTCACCAACTTTATGCGCCAATACGACTTGTTTGCCTACCACCCACTCGCTCCTATGTAGAGAATCTGCATGCATATTCCCATACTTGTCCACATTATTTTGAGTTTGAGCTTGCGCATGATCTGGTGGTGTTTGTGATTGAGTTTGCAGGTCGGTCACACCGCGGGGCAATTTGGAACCTGAATCTGGAGAATGACTCTTCATCTCTACGAATTTTGGATCGCCGTGGGCTTCATCATCGGTTCTCGTACAATTCTCCCCCAAATTATTGGACCGAAGGTAAATATTGTGGAGATTCAACCGGGCGATAGTGTCTCCGCGCAGAAACGGTAAGTCAATGGTCAGGCACCCCTCATCAACGAAGCGCCGCACAGTCACTCGCAAGGTTTGTCGCGGATTGTTGCGGTTCAGAATCGCTAGATTGCGCTCAAACAAGCCAATGAAAACCTATGAGGCGTGCAAAAATAAAGTTAGATATGCCGCAGCGAGATGTAGAAGCCTAGCACATATACGCTAGGGAGTCCCCATGCACCAACTGAGTTATTTATGTCCATAGTATATCAACGAAAGCTAGTAGCGTTCCCAACTCTGACTAACATGCAGTGTAAATCAATCCTGTAACTGACTTGCACAGCACGATGCTGTTTGCCATCATACCCTCTACCAAATACAAAAACGTGGGAAATATTTCGAACGACCCACCTCATCAGCCGTCACAGAGACGGTCACCCTGGACCCTTCTCCATCCCCTCTGGGCGCCAGTGTTCCGTAGTTGGGCACACACTTTAGTCCGGCGGGTGCGAGGATAGCATAGGATGCAGGCATCTCGCGGTTGTGATTGTAGATGGTGATCGAGGATGTTGCGGCCTCGCCGATGTTGCGGGTGGCTCCCATCTTCACATACCTCGGATCCACGGACATGATCGACATGCCAAACTTTGCACTGGACAACATGCAGGGTATGCTCGGGTGTAAGTACCACTCGTATACTTTCCCCCCAAATAGTAGGCGTATGCTGATTTCAAATACAGTCAAGATTGGAACACAGACTGAGATGAACGACCAAAATCAACGAAACGACATTCGTACTGATACATATCTCTTGTATCGTATTAAGCTTCGTGTGACATGAGACATAGAAACAAACGAAAACACTACGATTCGCGCACGTACCTTATTTTCAAAGTTTCGGTGCCGAGTAGATGGTTGTCCGCCAGACCCTCCTTACAGCCCTCGCCAGCCTGTAAGGTTGACAAGAGCAGGCCTTCATCGCGTTGCCTGTGAAAATGCGAGCGAGACATAATTGTTAGGCACATATGAATGTAGTCTTATAGTGTGAAATCCGCGTGGGGTGCCCTGTTTTGAAGTGATACTGGATATTCGCCATATCACCACGGTTAAAATCGACTCAATCCACGATATACTCAAACAAAGAATAATTGTATTGTTTTAGCATTCTTGCCTCCGAAATGTTGCCAATGCACACGGAAGACACCGATCATCGACTGGTTCGCGGGATTTTAAATATACTAGTGCAATTTCAGACTGTGAACAACACTTGAAAAGACCTTTGAATATTCGTCTATTCAATGTATGGCGCATACCCGTATATGCTGAACCTTACTCCGCCGACCAGCTCCCTACACTCACCCCCTTCCAGAGACTCCAAGCGAACATTCGGTGACAGCCCCAGGTAGACAGTCACAGACTGGAAGAGGACAAAAGTACAATTAAGCGAATGGAAGATCGGGTTGAGAGAAATAAATATATCCAGGGTCAATTGGGGTAATATACGTAGTATTTTTACGAATGCACAAATCAGCAAAGTAATGGCATCACAGTAAGACGACGAGCCCGTAGAGAGTCCATTGAGCATTTCTACTACGCAAACCGTATATTGTAATGAGCATCATGCACCGGTACTTTCTACTTTTATTTCAAATTTAACCTCCAATAGCAGCACGTACCATTTATTTTGGCAGTGATAAGGAGTCTACGAGCTCTAAAAGAGTCACACGGAATTGAGTCATCAATAGCCTATACACACCTTCATTGCCGGTAGTGAGACACAGTCCGCTGCCGTGGTCAAGGACTCGTTCGCGAATATCCAGACCTGATATAAAGAACGTATAAATTTCCCAGAGGGTTTAGGAATATACAATACACTTCAAGAATGGGAGAAAGCGCAATCTGATGGCCAGGGGAAGTCAAAGGTGTCTCTGAGGATAGCTGAAGCCATTGTGCATGCAAGAGTGGGCCACCTTGACCTCGTTTAGTGCTACAATGTAACTATCCCCCTCCCTACAATTCTCCCTCCAAAACACACACGCACATACCTGCTGGGCTAAATTTGAGGAGCACGACAGCCAAAGGG
The DNA here is from genome assembly GCF_001186125.1 of Sphaeroforma arctica JP610. Taxonomy (NCBI): domain Eukaryota; class Ichthyosporea; order Ichthyophonida; genus Sphaeroforma; species Sphaeroforma arctica. Next base: position 60,388 of record NW_014040425.1, on the reverse strand, counting down.
GCTCATCATATATTGACGTAACCGTAATGGGATGGACCAGGGAGTAGCGCTGATACGGCGAAACAAAAAAAGGCGGCAATTTCAGCAGATTCTCCGGCGGAGATAGATCTACGACTTGGGTAGGGCCGGACTCAAGCCCAGTTCGAGTGGGCTGTAAAAATAAGGATTAATTTAACGACGAGTGTGAGTATAGATAACGGCTTCTTAGGTTAAAACTGCTCCTTCGAAATGCAGTTGCAGACGTGGCTCCGTTTGAGTATAGGGTCTAGCTATTCAAAGCATGAATTCCAAAACACACTCTCTCACTCACCACTGAGTCCGCTCCAATGCCAGCAAACATGATATATTGTGGTGCCTTGCGGACAATTTGTAGTACCACCGCTTCTTCACATGCTGCTGGTTGCATTACATCCGAGCTGGACGACACTAGTTCCATTTTAGAGGACTGAGCCCATGCCTGCACAAGCAACTGATACACATGCTTGCCAGGAAGTCGGCTGTCGTCGAGTCTGATGGTGATGTTCGCACTTTCACCTGGCTCAAGCTGGTCAAGAGTGTGAGAAAGGATAAGTCACCACAAATATCAATGTGGAGTGGAGCGATACGATAGATCTCGCGAGCATCGCTTCTTGAAGGATGGAGGCATGCAAGGTGGCTATTTAATCTCTAAGTGTGCCATATATTAATGCAAATGTTTTTAAGCAGAAGAATAGTAACTGTTTTCATGAGACGAGTCACAACGGATAGAACACTAAGAATACCAGTCAAGGAGGGCTCCACATGGAGTGTGCGATAGGCGGAAGTGGGTCTGCGTGAATTCTAAATCTAAATGACGCCGATAAACTATACTAAACCCAAAAAGAGGGTGTGGCTGGAAATGGAGTGGCTACATTGGACAGCGGAATAAACATCCGTAGAGACAGAACAAAGAGAAGGTGTTGGTTAGAGAAGGCCATAAAAAAGATATGTAAAAGTTGAGCAACAAAAAAAAGATCCAATCTATACCCTCATGTCATCTTCAAGAGAAAGGCTGTGCTGAAATGGCCTGTCGAAAGCTTGCATCGAGTCCATCGATTTTGGAGTAGTTAGGGTGATAGAGCAGTCTAACATGGTATTGATACACACATCAATGCTGCACTCGTTGCACTAAACACAACTCTCGAAGGCGTTTGGTTACAAGATCATAGCTCAGTGTAGGCGAGTGACAAAAGAATCAGTCGACGTAAAGTACTCCAAGCGATTGAAACACTAATAAGTACATATATATCAGGACAACTGATTGGGTTGTGAGATAGTACCCAGCCATATCACTAACGCACAGACCCATCGTTGGAACATAATTTCAAAACTTGCAAGCAGCTGTAGGGATGTGATCGCTATCAGCAAACTCTGACAATTTCAGTGTCACATACCTGGCCTTCAGATGGCGTAATCGCAAGTGTTTGTTGTGGGTTGGGTATGGTGCCTCTAGCCCCCTCATTCAGAGAAGTATACGTCCCACTTGTATCTGCCACCGCACCTAAACCCAAATTTTTATGGTGGCCCAAATCCCCCTCCGGAATTCGACTTGCTGAGCTGGTCGATGCTGGTGAGATATCAACAGTTTTCAAATCCTTCGGGTCTCCTGCTTGAATACCCTCGTTTCCAGCTAGTAGCGAGCGCGTGCTCGAATGAGAGCTCGTGGCAGAGTTTAAATTCGCGGCTACACTGCCAGTCAACTTGGTGCTCACACCCCTGACCGATATAATCATAACCAAGTAGTACAAAGCATTCCTAGGATGGGTGTTGCGCATGACTAAATTTTTCTCCCCACTGACTCCCACATCCAGCTGGCCCCCGTCGATCACGCCCTTTGGCGACAGATCGAACGCCACAGGACACTCCTCCGGCGGAGAAGTGTTGCAGGCTTGAATATCGCCACTGCGCCCAGTCATCAAGCTTTCCTGACTGCTGCTCCACAGAGCACGTCCCTGTGCTTCAGAGGCTAGAACTGCCACGTTCGTAATCGGCGATGAGAGTGACTGCGTGGGATCACCGGAGTGGGTGTTGGTGTTACCTGGCGTGGTCACGTCCACGTGTCCAGTCTTGTCGTCATGCCTTTGAAAACGTCCGGGGGTCGCAAAACTGTTCCCAGCCGCATCTAACATGGACGAGCTCGAAGCAGAACTCCCGATATTTCCTGTACCGTCCACCTTCCTGCCTAAAATGTTGCAAAAGTTTGTCCTGGGTGATATATCACCACCTGAGCTACTACTAACGGACTTAACCAGACCTTCTAGGCCGCCTGACTCTTCAGCTGTCTCTCCATTATCCGAGGCGCTGGCAGCTATAAAGGACGCAGCATCATTGCTAGATTGACCTATCATGGTACTGTCGCTAACCCCAGCGCCGCCCTCTGCACTTCGAAATACCTCAGAGTTAAGAATGGAAAGCTTCCTGTCTCTGAGATTGCGCGCATCTACATACGGCGACCGTGGTGGTGTCGAGATCGGAGAACACGGTGTCGTAGTGCTCAGCAACGTGGATGTGTTGCCACTCAGGGCTAACAAAGACGACTGCGGCATGGCCAAGATAGCTTGCAGTCTTTGTCTGAACAAAGGATCTATTTTCGATGCGAGCCGAGTTGCTATCGGTGGAGCTTCTACCCGCTGCGGTGACAGTTGACTCTCCTGCACTGTAGCAATTGGTTCGTTCTGTTCTGTGGTAGTGTCGGTGTCCTCGAGGCACGCCACACTCGCGCTCGCACTGAGACCATCGAGTGGCTGGCTGCCTTCAGCTGTACATATGTCCGTGACCATTCCCGTCGCGGCTGATGGGGTGCTACACACGCACACTCTGTATGCGACAATCTTCAGCAGATCCTTGTTGCGGTCTTCGTGCACTACCAAACCCCCTACTACAAATTCCATACCCAGTTGCGATAACGCTGTGTCACTGGCACACGCCGTCCTCAGCTGATCATTAGAGAACACAGTAGGCGCCGTCGCACCCGTAGAGATATCTCCAGCAGGCGCATAAGGATGAGGGGCTGCAAACGTGCCAGGCATCTCTTCGTCTGCTTGTCCTTCGCTTTTCAAAGGTTCCGCATTTCCTGCGGCGTTGCAACCCGCGATCGATTCTTGCCCCCTGCCTGCAATGTTCAGGGTAGAATTTGCCCCGCCGTCATGGGCAAGTGCGTTAGATACGGTCCCTTTGCCAAGTTTCGTCCTCGCTACGTCGTCTTTCTGACCTGCGCCCGAGACATTGTCGGCACTCACAGCGTCGTTGCCCATAGCCACCAGCGGTACACTGATCTGCATGTGTGTGGCCGCGGGGTCGTCTCCAGCGTCTGTGTTGTTGTCCGTGACGGCTGCGTGCGGGTTGAGCAGTGACATGAGCTTCTCCCAACGCCAGCGCTTACGCACCAACGAGCGCACCTGCTCCTCGCGAAGGGTGATCTTATTCCCTGTGACACTGGCAGCACGGGTGTTCGAGCTGACACTCGTGTCTGCTGGTGCGGAATCGCCGCAGTCAGAATCTGTGCGGGTACTATTGGTGGTGTAGTCTGTACTGCGTAAGGCTCGAGCCGTGACAAAGACGGTCACTCCACGAGCTGACATAGCATCGATTGTCACCACAACCCCGGTACAATCATCCAACAGCCGGAATCCATTGGTGGTGGTTCGTTCTTTGTCCCTGTCACTTGACCCTGCTCCAATTCCGCCGGTTGATTCAGCTACACTGGGTGGGGTGGTAGCACGGGGCGCCAGAAGCACACTCTCACTCTGACCAGACCGTGTATGGTCACCGAGGTCCGCTACCCTCCCGACCTCTCCGAATCCTGTATCTCCAGATTTCCCCACACCTGTGCCCCCTTCTACCTGGCTAGACATCGTCGTTCCGTCTACAGCATGCAGCAGATCGGACTCTTTAACACTCGCGCTACGCGATACAGTAGTGGAGATCGGCGGGGTGATATCACGTGCGGGTGTGCTAGCCGGTGTAGTCAGGGGTGTGACCCCGGCCGTTGCTGACAGCACAAGCGATTTTTTCTTAAGCTTCTTCCCTTTGGCACCTTTCGTAGGCGCCTTAAGCTTCTTCAGCTTGCCTTCGATTTCCTTTTTCTTGTCGTGTTGTTCCTTGCGTATAGCAATCTTCAGTTTTTGTTCTAGACCCTGTTTTCAGTTATGTTGCACAGCGGTGATTTGACGACATCGAAATAAGAAGACATCACGCGTAGTTCCGAAATCGAAATTCAAAGTTGATTCGTGCTCACCACCTCTTTACAGAAGTATGAAAATACAGACCAAAGAAGCATAAACAAGTTAAGTGCTCTATTTGTCCGTTCTATCTATAAGTGAGTATTCAGAGTTCGCAATATAGGAGTCGTTCAAATTGAAATAGTTGAGATGCCTTTTCCTAGCATCCTTCCAGTACCGTTGAACGCGGCACAACCCTCGAGCCCTACAAAACAAAGCATACCTCAATTTTCTCCAAGTCCTGCTGCGAAATTAGGCCCTCATCCTCGGCATTCGCCTCCTCAAACTCGAAGTCGAGTTGTACGGCAATTGCAGTGCACATCCCACGGTCAAGTCGGATCACATACTGGCGTGAATTTGCGGTGTTATTAGTCACCACAACAGACGCAGCCTTCGACCGTTGTCCAATGACCAAACAACCGAAATCTACAAATAGACTCTTGATCATAAAGGCCTTTGGGGACTTGACTAATGCCTTTACGGTTACTTCTTCTTGACTGGTCTCGTCAAGGACGTTGACGATCTTGAGCGTTTCCTTAAAAACTCCGGCAAACGTAGGCTTGAACATAAAATTCACGCCCCTGCGGAGGTAGGCAATTGTGGTTGTGTGAGTGGCATGAATTGGGCGTTCCTTTGTAATAACACACTTCGGGCACAATTAACAACCACAACCAAAAACAAATAAGAAAAGCCGAAACTGCCTAAAATGTCTAGTCCCAAATCATTCACATCCAATCCAACTCGAACCCAGCGTATCCACGAACCGAGACAATATCTAATCACCACCCTCTTGTCGTTATGATCCTGGGATGAAATGGTCCTATCGAGCTTGATCCCTAGGATCTGCCTAACCTAACCCAGACTCCGCCAACAAACCTCAACCCCACATACGCTGACCCAAATGAAGACCAGGCTCATGATAGTCCAGATATACACCAATACCTTCAGAACTGTTGTTTCCAGCAGTAACCCTAACCATCATCAACAGTTTTAACCTAACCTCATACAAACCGGCCGACTCAGTACCATCCAACCTAAACCACCCAAAACGATAACATACCGCTTGTCGAATGGTTTCACGACACCCGCCCGGCCTTCGCGGATCTGTAGATCTCCTGATGCAATAGATCCGGATTTTACGACCTTATACAGCATGGGCAACTCCGTGTTGTTGTTGATCACCAGTGTTTTCACCTGCGCCACGTGGTCTTTCAGCGTGAGATGGCCGAAATTGATGTACTTCTGACCCACTGACACTGCGCTTGTGCACGCTTTGCCCAGCAGGCGGAGTTGTCTGACTGCGATGCTCACAGAGAGTCTACCTGCCTTCACAGATCCCGCAATTGGAGGCCCCAACGCGATTGGATCTGTGCCAATCCCGTCCACACTCGTGTCTTCGTCGCGTGGTTCAAGCACACTAAATTGGTTCAGCCCTGGATTCCAATACATGGGTCTGATCAGTAGCTTCTCCTCGATCTTTCGCAGCTTCCTGCTGGAAGGGTTCGAACTGCTACCGTGTAGGGACGGGATGTATACCACGTATACAGTGATTTCCTCGTTTTGCTCGAGTGTAACCATGGATATTTCAGCAAGCCGGCCATCGAGTATGGCCCTTTGTAGTTCCCAACTGGATTTAAACGGGAAAAGAAGCGGATAAAAGCGGAAGTTATTATCTGACGATACCTCTCAATCCCCAAGTAGTACACCAAACGAGAAGGGAGAAAAATTGAGCGCAGAAAGAAGCACCGTGGAAGATCAAAATACAAGTTACGGTTAATTTGGTCATGAGACGGTCGAAACTCTCTTGCAGGAGCAACATGCTTACCGTCTGCGCTGTACGTGTTGGATAAAGTCTATCTCGTCCTTGGGCGACAAAGAGTGAGACGGCAGGAACTGTTCCTCCGTAAATGACTGCACAATGCGTGTCAGCTGCCACGCACCCTCCTCCTCGCCCTCGCCATCACTGGCAATCCCATGCGATGTGTCCGAGCCCGCCTTACTGTCAGTAGTTGGCATAGCCAGGTGCATCCCAGTCGACCCCCGCGACAGCCCCGGAGCGTACATGTGACCTTTCTTGTGTGTGTCAAGTGCGTTGCCTTTACCCTTCTGGTGTGGTTGCCCGCTGCCACCACTGCCCCCGGTCCAAGTACTCTTACCCGTACCCGCTGAGTTTCGGGCCTCGTCATACGCCCCGTTGTCGTAGGCATCGAGTCGTGAAGGAGATGGGCTGTTCCGGCCTGAAGAGATTCCTCTATTACGACTCAAGCTACGCCCACTCCCCCTCTCCGAATCACCGCGTGGATGCGATTTGTTATCACGAGTGCCGCTGTTGCGTAACCCCATGCTCAAACCTCTACTGGATTGTACAGAACTGCGAGGACTGCTAGGCGACGTTGAGTAGTATCTTTGCTTGGTCAGCTGCGACGGTGGGCCGGGAGACTGAGTAGGAGACCGTGTCATATCGCCGCCTAGATAAGGTAACCATGCTTGAAAATTTAGTCGAACACGCTGTTGATAAATGAAAAGCACACCACAGGGTACACACAAACACACATAAACTTTAAATATATATATATACATATATATATACACATATGCATATAATATATATATACTATACATAAATATATATATACATATTATATAGATATATACATATATTTATATATATATATAGATGTATAAATATACATACATATACATACATACACACACGCACACACACGCACACACACACACATATATATATTTATATATATATGTATATATTAATATATATCAATATATATATTAATATGCATTAATATATATATATATATATGTATATTATATAATTTATATATATAAATAATTTGATCGCGGGGTCCAATCACCAGGGGTATCATACGAATCACGAACGAATATGGGAAACATACGGATGCTTGGGCTGGGATGTGTTCGACCCAGTGCGTCGAGATCAGTCTGTATCCGTTGTAGTGCAATAGTGCCAGGTGATTTCGGTTCAGCCTTCCTTGCGAGATCGAGATATTCGAAGTCAACTGAAGTGGAAAATTGGGAAAGAATTTGTAAACAAACATTTTTAGAGTTGATATTCCCCAAGCAAATGTATATGGTGTCTGTGTTCAGTGAAAGTCATTCAAGAGGACCGGTCTGGATTCAGAGCAGATGACAGTCTGGACAAGACATCCTTAGGTATCAACCACAGCCAGTACCACAGCCAGTACCACATGAATGCACCAATTGTTGCTTTCTAAATCTTTGTGGGTTCTCCGTGGCGCAACTCATACATACCAGAGCGACCCTCAGCCTTCGACACTGAGTAAGCTTTGGGCCGTGTGCTGTCGCGATGATGCGCGTCGTCCACCCAGGTATCGGTTTCCATTGACTCCAACAACTTTTCTTTGCGTCGCAATAGCCGCTCCTGAGTATTGGTCGACGGTCTGTTCTCTGTTCCCTCCCGCATCCCGTCATCAATACCCATCACGTCTCCGGACGATACGCCACTCCCTTCCTTAAACGCCCCCGGAAGTTTAGGAGTGTACAGTTTGATCTGGGAAGGGCGTGTGGTGAATAGGTCCAAGTGCAATTGTTCGCTGTGCAAGCTCTTGATCTTGAATGTGCGCAGGCTGGCGTTGTTGTTAACCATGGTGGCGAAGTTGATGTCGCCCAGCGGGCTGCCTGTAGTGACGCGGTAGATCACCGAGTGGAACGAGTCTCCATGCTGGTCGATATTATTCGCGCGCACAATCAGGGTATGACTGTTATAAGGTAAAAGAATAGATACGTTTTCCCGAGTGGAATATAGTGTAAGTAACATACTGCGACTGCTGAATGGAATTGCGTATCCAAAATGATTACACGCTTTGAATGAAATGTAAGCCTTGCCCTTTCAGCAGTGCTACTATAAAACTGAATGCATGACTCAACACATGTCCAAGTTTGTTGCGGGCCAATGAGTTCGACTGCCCGACCACACCGACAGTTCTGGCATAATTGTAGCGACTCACTGAAGCAGAACACATAATACGAGAAAAAAACACAACAAGAAGTTAGCACACGGGCTGCCCTCACCTATCTTCGTCGTTGTTGGTGTTGCTAAAGTGAATATGTTTCACATATTCAGGATTGACTTTTCTGGCCCGTACATCCACGCGGATGTTGATCTGCTGCAGGGGGGGTATCGTAATGGACATGATCTGCGAAGCCCCTCTCCCACTGCCACTAGCAAAGATCGATGTGACACCCTCGAAGGAATGGGGCGGTTCTCTGCTGGCAATGCCGCCACTCGGCGGTGGCGCATCGGTTGTGTCCTCGTAGTCATCCTGATTAGAGTGACAAGCGAATACAACGGGATTGAATACTGGCGCCACCCGTACTGCATTGTGATAATTTGTCCTACCCCAAAAACGGCGCTGGAACTACAACACACAGGGGGAGAATAGTGGATGTGATAGTGTGCAGCGACACCCAGACACTGAACATGTAGTCATGCAGCCAATTCGGCCAGTAGTAGGAATATAGCGGCAGTCCACCGATTAGTAACACAAAAAAAAACCGCTTGGAAGTACAACTAGCTGATGTCGGGCATGAAAACCAATGAAATCGTACGCGGACCAAATATTGTACGTTTGATAATCAAAGGCCATATTCCAGGTACAACTACAGAAAGTGATGCTTTCATTCCCGCTCAAACTCCTACCTGGTCATCGTGTAGCTCGACTAGTCGTATTATCTTCGACTGATAGCGCACATCAATGCTTGCAGGCAGCGCCGAGAGATTCCTCAGGCTGATGGTTTTACTGTAGTGCTTCCCGATGATCAGATCTCCAAAGTTGAGCTCGTCCATAGAGAGCATCACTTTGGACAAGCACACACGCGCTGTTGCGTGGATCACTCGCCACTGTATCTCAGCCCCCGCCGCGTCGCAACATTTGATGCGCAACCGATAGTTGCGGGTCTGCAATTGATACAATTGTTTGGCTTGCTGTGGGGGTTGCAGAAGGTTTCGGGATTAGTCAAAGAAGTAGAGGAAAAAGCTAGAATATGAAAGGGGCGAGGAGTATACGAAAGCGGTGAGCAGGACACATACTATCGAAATCAACAGATTTTTAGCCTGGGCTGTTTTGATACGTTTCTATCACTCGCAGCGGTCTTCACAAGGACCATAGGACGGACGAATTTTCATGAATGCGTTTTGAACTCGATGCTGGTATCCTCCCGACCAAAGTGAACACATTCATACCTGGTTTTGTTGGTGCATATTTTGTGTCTTCTGCTGTGGCTGGTTTGTAACAGAGGAAATACCTCCTGTAGATTCCACGTCTGCGCTGCTGATATCGCTGCCGTCACCGAGTTCGATAGGACGGTATCTGACCACAACCATCTGCAAGGCAGCGACGTGTGATATATACAGCAAGGTTTATAACCTGAAAACAGCACAAGCATGCCATAGAGTTATACAGGTATACAGGGTGAATGCAGCAAAGGTAAGATGTTGCCGTCCGAAGCCAACGCCAAGATTCTGTTATGAGCCTGGGATATACCTCTGCCCATTGGTGATATATAGGCATACAGCAGATACTTTGGAGTAGATCCAGCAACTTACTCACCTGCTCACGGTTTGGTAGCAAACTGAACTGCTCGCTGGATTGACTGGTACTTTCTCGTCGCGGCTTCTCCTTTCGGCGGTCGTCGTCTTCCGAATCCACAATCATCACGCCGTGATGGTCACGGCCACGTCGATTAGACCCAATCAGAGCTCCACTACGGGGTACGAAGAAATGTACATCGCAAGCTATCAGTTGCTGCAGATCTTATCATGCACTATATTTCGATGTTGCGCGTGGGGTTCGTGTGTGTGTGACAGTTTGGCCCGTACGTTCCCGTGCTTCTGTATGCGCCCGCACCGGGCTATTGAGTGTTCGGCATCGTTGTGCCAGGGCAGAGAGTGCGGATGCAGTGCACCGGTTTCCTTAGATACTTCGTCAAAATTCAGACAGAACAGTCCAGCCTCGCACGTGCATATAAAAATTACAAGCAGAGAACAAAATAAGAGCCAACAGCTTCCAGAAAGAGAGAACAAGGCTGATCCAACGCCGCCTGATCTCAATTATCTAACATATGGTGCACGGCAAGATCCCACAACAGACATACCCTGGGCCATCGCGAGCATCCTTCCGTTGCATCAGCGGCGTGTGTGTGCGTGAATGAGCCCGGGGCTGCGAGCGATTGAACTCCTTGAGACTCTCGGTGCTATCACCCTTGATACCACCCATGTTGTTTACGTGCTTCTCCGGGTTCGCGCCCCGTCTCGCGGGAGTGTGTGGTCGATCTGAATCGTTCGGAGAATCGTAATCTTCCTCTGTCTCTGGCACTGCATGATGGGCATGAATACGATGGTCAAATTATGCTGGGGATAGAACTTGCAATGCTTCGCGGGCTCATTTGAAACAATAAGATGTCTAGGACAACGGGAGCAGTAGCGTGCAAATCAACGACAGAAAAGAACGACCCAATCTCACCAGATGGATGGTGGAAGGTAATCTCTGGGGGTACTCCATCGTCACTAGTGCCGTCGGTAGGAATCGCGAAGACATCAATGGGTTCCACAGTCTCGTTGCGCAGTATAATGGTCCACTCGGCCGAACGGTGAGCGTAGACGTCGCCGAAGTCTATGCGCCCGCCACCACTGACCTGTTGAGTCGCATAACATGCACTTGAGCAGGCTAAAAGGCGAACAGGCTCACAATTATAGATACTTCTTAAAAATTAAAATTACGGCATTCTTAATGTCATTCAGTTGAGAGTTGTATAAATATTTTAATAACGCATCACAAATGTTCCCAGTGTCGCCTTGCGTGTGGCTTGAAAGCCGGAAGTATGTTTTGGTAGGTTCCTGTGCTTATCTTTGCCACGACCATTAGAAAATCCGGATGTAAGTAAGCTGGCGAAAAATACTACGCTGGTGCTGATGCACTACCTGTGTACCCTTGTACTTCCATAGCATGTGCACATTCCACCTATACGAAGGACAATACATGTACCCAACTACACACACCACATGAGAAACACGCACGTTGGAGGATACACGACGACATACCCAGAGAGCCTGACTACGCTGTTCTGCCGTCACCGACGCATGCACAGTGATGCGCTCGACATTCGACAGGTTGCGCAGATTCTCCAGCTGGAGTACCATTTTGAATTCGCCCACTGTGGTAGGCGAGTACGACAAGCGAATGCGGCACTGCGAGAACCCGGATGCCACGTTGATCTCTCTCTTGGGATTGATGGGGTATCCTGTTTCCAGTTCAGAGAACTCACACAAATCACCCTGTACGAGATTTCATACGTTTGTGTTATCAAAACAAAAAAAATAGCTGAGTGTGTAGTAACGGCCCTTGTGCACACATTTTTTGGCATGAAGCGAGGGTGCATGTGTGAATATTTCGACTAGAGAATAGGAACACGGACTTCACACCGTGACACAAGATGGCAAAACATCGTAACTTAGTTTTTACCAGAACAGTGCTTGCAATGCCTCAAGTCGTTTTAGTGATGAACAAAATACTTCCACATACCTCCTCACGCTTGAGGCCGTGGAACACAAGGTACAACGCGACATCACATATGACGTGGCGCGCATCGTATCAACCACGCAAGTACACGTCTTAACAGAACGCACATTCAGAACTAGTTCAATTTTGAAACGCCACTCCCGCTAAAAGCTTCAAATATAATTTCCGATCTCAACGCAACAAACCTGGCCGTCCGTGCTGTCGGTTGCCAGGACAAATGATAGCGGAAACTCTGAGCAGTTCCACACAGTGAAATCGCGTACGTACGTCTGGTTGGTCACACAGTCGTCCAAGTCCATCTCTCGCTCTGCCTGGTCTACTCGTAGTATTGACTGGCATACCAGTGCTTTGAACCTGGCCATATGCGTGTATAGTGGATGCTGTGTTAGTTGAGAATACACAAGCACTGTCTTTGACGAGTTCATGAACGCATGGACATCAAGACTGTCGTCTGGACCAGGTCGCAACCACGGTGCTACAAGATCCGCACACCACAAGCCGATACCTGGACAGTCCAACGGTCATCAACGCGAGGCGCGCAACAAACATACCTGATAGACAGAGACTGGGTCAGCAGTGCACTAAAGCGTGTTCCTAAGGATTTTTGTGGATCCAACTGAGCCTCAGCAGACGGTGTAGTGGTGCCGCTGTTCTGTTCCGATGCCTCGGTTGAGCTGTGGTTGCACTCAGTCGCATCTATAAGGCAATCTGACATACAAGGGGTAAGATTGAGTGTGGAAAATGTCACGAGTGCGAGCGTCGATATGACAATCACTACACTGCACCAGCAGGCGATGTACGTACTTGTGCCGTAGATAATGTAAACAACGGGGCGGCACGGAGTGTTACACGGGAAAAGACACCCTGCAATCGATGCTACAAATAGTGCAACAAGTACTGTGACCAATCACCCAAAAGGTGTTCTTACAACCGGTGATATAGGTGGTATATCACAATATCTGATGCAAATGATGTGTTACCGGGGTTCATAAAAAGGCAAACCGTGGAGACAATCTGCGTGTGTGGAAAGACTTGTGGTTGTGTCGCTAATTGCCTGAGTACTCAGCACACAAATAATGGAGCCGCTGACAATGCACTGTGCCGCCTTCGCTATTCCACACAACTTCGGGTTGTCAACCAAACAAGCATCTCAGAACCACCCCACACACTTTCTAAATACTGAATTCGAGATAGAATTAGAGTGCGAAATCCATCGTCGCCATATTCACCTTTTATTACCCTCCCCGTCAGCACGATGGACCCATTGATCTCCGACGCCTTGTAGGACGCGAGCGGACCATCTTCTGATGATGAATGAGCTTCCGCCAAGAAGACCAAAACTGTAACAAGCGAAGCGCATGGAGAGAGCAGGTGTGTATATGTATGAGATCGAAATTTAATGCAACTATCCGAAAGTCACCGAGGAGCATCAGAACGTTTCGTAGTGGGCTAGATTATTTGAAGACAATCTTATTTCGGTCAATTGCACCATCTATATGACTGAATTGATTTGTACATACGCCTCTGGGTGTTGAATGTGAAACGTTGTGCCTGAAGAGTACTATTCTGCATAAAAAACAAGTAATTGGAATTAATTAATAACCAAGGAGCAAGAGGGGCACTCTGAGTGACTGCAAAAACATTCTCACTCGGCCTTGGGAAAGAAGCTCGCGGATTGGCTAACGCATAGCAGAACGTATGGCGAACACGCGGCAGAAATACTATCACCTATTGATAAAGTACTCGTCTTGAACCCAAATTGCAGCGCAAGTATATGTATTTATCATGAGATGTTCGGTGTTCGCGTGATCTGGATTTAGTACACACCGGCGTGAAAGCACACTCTCCGGTACTTCAGGTCTCCACTTCCGGGCGCCCGTGAAGTACAAGTACAAGCATCCATTTAAATACCAGCGACAAATGCCAGAGAACAAACACACAGTGCAAGTGGAGACCATACCGGAGCAATGCGAAACTTCTACAGACAAAAACATAAACTAACGTCCAACTTCATTATTCTCAAGGTTGGACCAGGGTATCACTAGCGTATGTAGTTGAGTAACTCGAAGGATCCATCTTAATTTTTAGGCTATTTTCGGTTGTGCAACTTATGTCGTGTGTCTCTTCCTAATAGAAATCCCCATCAACACACCGAGAGAAGTACACGGAACTTCACGTATACGCTCTTGAATACTATATATATATATATATATATATATATGTATATATATATATATACATACATATATATATATATGAATCAACGCACAGGGTCAACATGTATGCCCAGATGTACCCACTCTACTAAGATACATTTTTCCGTGTCGCTACAATCCCAGATTCAAAAAGTTGTCGTCCCGTAAGTTCTAACAACACACAGCACATCAAATAAACTATGATATAGCAAACGCAAATTAGAAGACGTACTTATCTGTTGCGTAGCCCTGGGTGGAAGCACGAGCTCATCCACCCATCCTACTAGATTGAACAAACTATTCAGATGTGGGCCATGCGACAAGTCCCGATCATCCGGCAAGTTCAAGTTGCTGAGCTGGAACTTAAGCTGTGTGCCTAAAGTGGACCGCAGTCGCACACGCAACGGCTGGTCGCTATGACTGACCACGTGCATACGTCGCAGCACACGCATGTCGTTGATCACCACATTGTCCAGGGTCAGCCGGAGGTTCTCGACATCACACCCAAACAATACACGCGTGTTGGCTGTCATCTGGGCAGAGGCATTCCTACTTGAGCTTGTGCGTGTGCGTGGCTCTGTATGTGTGCTTGGTATGTCAGTCCTCGAACGACTACTGATTGTTTGTGCCGGTGCGTCTTCTAGTTTACTCCGTTCCGAGTTTCCCTTCGCAGACACTGCAGATGGTGTCCCTAAAGTACCAATCCCATTCATTGTTGTAGTTTCGTGGTGTGGGGTGTCGTGGGAGCTATAGGTTTACACACTGACGTAATATAAGTGTAGACGGAGCTTGTCTACTCGCATGGAGTATGCTTGTACACATGTGAGTGCTATAAATAGGCGTCTTGTACCACCATTCGATATTGAACTTGCGAAGGTAAACAACAATATAATACTATAATCTCCAGGGTCGTATTTCCATTAAAATCTGGACTGTCGTGCCCCTATCCCTTAATACATGCATTGTGGAGGTCGAAAGTGAGACACGCATGAAAAAGCAGAGACGTCATAATCTGTTCGATTGTACGACGACTCGTATTGTATCTGGCAACAGGTGCAGATGTCCGCTAGTCGATACCTCTCTACCCTCGTAGTAGCTTCGGAACTGTTTATCGAACATACAACAGCAGATGTCAACAAGTGAGAAGTGGGCGAGAGGCACAGACCTTTCTCCCATCTCCCACTCTCACTCCAACTTTTCTTTTTTAGCTGCGATTACGAAGGCCCAATAATAAATCTGACGGGTCATTAAAAAAAAGATGATAATTAGACATTACGTGTGGACTGACTTTGATCAGTGATGGGGAAAGTATTTATATTAAAATAGTAGTAGTAGTAACTACCCCTTCTCGTTATAGTTCTTATATACATTGTGTACATGGTTCAGTATTGGCTGTAAAGTGATACTACATCTGCTTGGTGGTAAAGCATGGCTGGTGTTTAACATAGCTGCCCCCGCCGTCGATTCGCGTCGTCTTATATTTGCGGTACGATGGGTTACAAATACATAAATAAAATCGCACTTGTTTGCGGCGATGAGGACCCTCCTGCCGGTTATGTTGTGGTGAGTGAAATCTTTTGGATTATGTATATGTCGTTGCTCAGCTGGGCGATGATATTGGTGAACACGAGTTCATCTTTGAGAAACAGACACGAACAGCTCTTATATACACATATCAACATATATGAGTAGACCCATATCCTTTTATTTATCAAGGCAACGATATATATAGTATGAATAATTCCATATATATACTCTCACTTCTGCTCACAGATATTTCAATCGCATTACGAATACGAACAGATACATGAACTGTAGATTACGTTAACTATGTGTCGGATAAGGGGATAGGGCATAAGAAAGATATTCATATAAACACATTTAATTTCTACATACATGTAATTTCTCTCTCGCTCTCTCTCTCTCTCTCTCTCTATATATATACATAGACAATATATATATATATATATATACATATTGTCTATGTATATACATACCTATTTAAATATTAATATACATACATGCATACACAAGCACATACAAGTATTATACATATAGTTCAGATATATATATACATACATACACACACATACATACTTACATACATACATATATATATATATAGATACATACATACATACATACATACATACATACATACATACATACTTACGTACGTACATACATACATACATACATACATACATACATACATAAATACATAC
>NW_014040425.1:36598-42350 GCF_001186125.1 Sphaeroforma arctica JP610 | reverse complement strand
ACACACACACACACACACACACACACATATATATATATATATATATATATATATATATATATATATGTGTGTGTATACAGAGTCAAACTGAATTTATAAGCCCATGCCGTTGGGTAGACACACCTCCACGCCGTCGGTCGCCAAACAAATTGCGCATATTATTGGACAAAGGAAGTTGTACACAATCCGTGGTCGAACATCTATTATAATGCATTCGAAATTGATTGTCGTATATATCGTCGCCGATATTCCGGCATATATCCAACGAGGTATACAGTCAAAGTTTGTTCGACTCGATACAACTTCAACAAGTGTATTTCAAAGACGCATTACAATTTGCCATATGTAACTAATTTACTCCAGCGAGACGGATCTATCTGTACCTTAAAATCAGCAAGAACTCGATACGTGCCGGGGGTCGCCGGATCTGGTACAGTTAGACAGATAAAATTATTAATATTCGAAAATGAGAGGAAATGTGATTGAATTCTGTATGATCTGTAGAAAGAGTGAAAGACAGTACCGACTACCGTCGGCCGCGTGGCAGCCAGCAAATACTGACCCCAAAAAAAGCATGTGACCAGTTTGACGTAGGAAATGTAATGCATTTCAATCATGCACGTATGTGTAATCGTGCTTCTTACTATATAGTTAAACATACTATAGAGTACACTGTTAACTCCACATATCCAATACCCATCGGGCATCGCGTGACGTGCGTTCCGTAGTTTTATATACAGGTACTCTAAAAAGTTGTATGTATATAAATAGAGAGTCAGAGAGAAGTCTACTGAGAGTAAAGAGAGATCTAAATTTAACAGACAGAGACAAAAAAACATCTGTAATTCTGTATAAGTCTACTGACTACATACTCTATTTACTCTAAATAGTAGTATGTATGTAGACTCTCTCTCTCGTTTTGAATATAGAGTTTACAGATCATTGTAGAATTGTATGTAAATACTGAATACTAAATGGACTAGTCACTAGATAGAGAGTGTGTAGTCTCTACTACAGAGAGTCTGTAAAGTGTAGAGTGTAGACTATAAATAGACTGTAGAGTGTAGTGTAGACTCATACAGGCATACATAAATACATACATACATATATATATATATATATATATATATATATATATATATATATATATATATATATATATATATATATATATATATATATATATATATATATATATATATATATATATATATATATATATATATATATATATATATATATATATATATATATATATTTACATATATATATATATGTATATATATATATATATATATGTATGTATGTATATATGTATATATATGTATATCTATATATTTTAGTTCATGTTTATATCATACGGTGCTATCAAATTGTGTCGTACTTCGGATATCTGTCATTTTAATGCCGACTGAAGAATCTTTGTCGTGTCTCTTCTGCCTGCGAATATCGTCCTTGTTTATTTTGATTAATATGGTACGCTTACAGATCAAAAAGACTCCGAACGGGTACAAAGCAAATTTAAGCAAGGGACTAGGCAAGATCAAGCGCATGTATGTATGTGTGCAGTATGGTAGCGAACGTCCGATTACCGATGTCGATGTCATCACACTCGACTTTGCTGAAAACCCCCCATCCGAGTACTATGTGATTACGAGAACTGTGGGAGGCAAGAGCGCGAATTTGAATCCAGGTGTGTAACAAAGTGAAGAAGGAATGCTTTATATTTACCGTTATGATGCTTGATTATTTTGGCTGACAGTCCATCGTCATCAACTGCCGGTGAACGGATATATCCATATATGTCATATACATCTTTGCTCTAAGACTCATGACGGTAGAGATATCTATAAATCAAAATATATTTTCGAATATAGCATAAGCACATACGACCAAAGAATTCCCCCGTAGTAAACATTTGAATGAACTATGGGCATGCACTGTAGGCTGGAGGAATGACAAGGACGTTATCTCTCCTAATGTGGATGCCCCTGAAAGTTCGCGAGTGTATTGAATTAGTAAACACATGCGTTCTTTGTGTCTCAGGCAAGTCACGAGTACTATCGGCCATGCAATATATTGCGTTGCCTGTATACATTGGTGCTGTCCCGTGGCAGCGCTCTGTCGAATTTTAGTATATACATGGGATAAAATATGTTCGCTCTATCGTAATTTATGCTATCTACTGTTGCATTCACCCATCCAAATTTAGGGTTCGGCTCAAAAAAAACTTACTTGACGTACTGTACGCAAAGTACGAGCCGCGCCACGGAGAGACCAATCACAGATATGGCCGTGATAATTATGAGTAGAGGCGAAAAGCCGCCGGAAAACATGTTTTGTTTGCAGAAAACTGTGAGTCATATGCTCAGTAGTGCGAAGGTAAGCAGAAACTCTCGAGTTGTATTCACGCTTGCCTCGACCAACATCGATTTGTGTTCATGGGTGCGAGCGGCGACGAAAAGTGCTTATATAATTGTTTTTCGTTGATCTATCATCCCCAGTAGTGCCCAATGATGCAAGAAACCTAGTGCCGTGGGTATATAGACAGCAGGCCCCATACATGCAAATATATATGATATCTGGTTTACATAGAAGCATAATATACACTTTCTCAGTAGATGGCCGAATAATTGCTGGCTCTCGCGTACGTTGCGCCGATGCAAATTAGAGTTTGTTTGTCTGCTACTCATATGCTACTGTTTCTCCTTGTTTCGTACTGATGTCAAAAAGGTGTTTTTATGCTACCAACGAGACGCTCCGCTCAATCACGCAAGGTTGTCACTTCCCACTTTGCCCAGGAATAGCAGGTTCGTCACTTCCGAGCTGCATTGCGCCTTGCCGTTGTCTTTTTTCCGTCAGTTTGAGTTCGTTTGCGCGACAGTTTGCACATGGCTGTGCTCCATTTTTCTCTGCGTAGTTGGTACCAACAACTGTTTGATTGACGTATATGCTACACTTTTTCTTTTTAATTAGCGCTTCTTCGTCGACAACCAAATTGTCAGAAGCCCGGATCCATTCGCATTCGGAATCGCAGGTGGAAGGGGTTCGGGCTCCCACCCTGCTCTCGCAGGCCATGCAATCGCGAGCTAAAGCTGGGTCAGAACCGGTAATGGAGACATCCGAAGAGTTCAACGCAGTGAATTCTCCCGGATCCAGCCAATCTCACACATTATCGGCACGAAACATAGACAGTACTAACAGTCTGAGCAACAGCTTACAGGCCTTTCTCATGCACAACAGTCAGAATGAAAGTCCGGAACACTCCTGCTATTTCCCTACTCACAGCGGCAATGTGGGCGGGGCTGCTTGGCGAGACCAGTGGACGAGTGAGGGTGTGCCATCCGGGCAGGAGAATAGGGATCGCTTACCCTCATTCGCATCGGCAACTGCGATATTCGGATCACAAGCCGCTCTAGACTTGAATTCGTCTGGCACTGCAAGTTTAGATGCCGCGTCATACAAAATTGGTAAAACAGCTAGCAGCCTCCCGGGTATCCATGCTCGATCAGTATCAGATGCGGTGGAGGTAAAAACTTCTGGTTTACAGTCTGATAGAAGCAACCCCCGTCTGCGAAGCCGCTCAGACGCACCTCTCGGCAGTGGGCGCCTGGGTGCTTTACGGAGGGTGTACAACACGGTACATGCTGGCACTGATTCGAGCGACGATCTCTCTGCCAGGAATAGTATGACGTCGTCGGTGGCTGGTGTACAAACGACCGGTATTGCACGCACACGTACGCAAGAACAAGTGATATATGAGTCACCAACTGCCAACTCGGATGAGGAGCAACAACAGGCCATTGCGTTCCTTCCCTCATTACGGTCCCTTGTTGCGGTGCTGGAACAGACTGACTCACCAGCTTCACAATATGAGCATTATATTACGCGTAGCGGTGAGACAAATACTTTGGCGAACATTGCATTCGCATCAAAGAATGGGGACTTGGGTGGCGATGGACTCCCGTCGTATGACCAGGTAGAGAAGAAGCAGAATTCTTCGGAGTATTGGAAGGCGCGAGGCAATGAAGCTTTTCAGAGAGCCGACTATGCTGAGGCTATTGAGATGTTTAGTGCAGGGTTGAGGCTGGATCCGACCAATTATCCACTGCTCAGTAACCGATCTGCATGCTACTTCGAGACGCGAGATACTAGTTTGGCGCTGGAGGATGCGAAGAAGGTGTGTACTCTGGCACCTTTGTGGTTCAAGGGGTATCTGCGACAAGGTATGGCATATGGGAAAATGGGAAGGTTAAGAGAAGCCTTGGGGTGCTACGAAAAGGCCGCGGAATTGCACACGGAATCGGTTGGTATGGAGATGGAAGAGCTGGTCATAAGTACACGGCACGCACTGGCAGAGAAAATCTGGAATATATCTGTCCATAAAGAATATGCGACATTGGATTTCGAGCGCGCGGCCCTGCATTTGGCAGAGTGTGTGAAGCTGGACCCATTTAACCCTGTGATGGAGACTGGCAAGTATGTAGGACTTGCAAATTTGTACATACTTGTATGAACATATACGTGCGTACTCTTATCAAATACACATATATGTATACACGTTTTGTCGCTAAATATATATATATATATATGAATATATATATATATGTATGTATGTATATATATACGCATCTATGTAAATGTTATATATATGTATATATATATATATGTATATACATATATACATATACACACACACACACACGCACACACACACACACACACACACACACACATATATATATATATATATATATATATATATAAATATATATATATATATATATATGTATACGTCAATATATATATTTGTATCTATAGCTATATCTAAATAATATATTGATGTATATATTACATATTTATATATATATATATATATATATAAATATATACATACATGTATATATATTTATATATATTTAGTTATATATATATGTATATATTTTATATATATACATATATATATATATATGTGTATATATATAAATAATTTATATATATATATATATATATATATATATATTGGTATATTTACATATTGATATATATATATATATATATTTGTTTTTATACTTATTTAAGTATATCTGTATATATATATATAGTATATATCTATATATAGTATATATCTATATATATATATATATATATATATTTATACATGTATATAAATATATATATATACATATCTTTATATATTTATTTTCATAAATTTATATTTGTATTTATAAACTTAAATTTGTATTTATAAATGTATATAAATATATTTATCTATTTTATTTTTATATAAATTAGTTTATTAATGTTATATCTATTTATATATATATATATATATATATATATATATATATATGTATATATATATATATATGAATATGAATACATAGATATACATATGAATATAGTATCAATATATATATATATATTTATATATATATATATATATATACATATATAGATATACCACACACACACATATATATTTATATTTATATATATATATATGTAGTACATATACATTTACATAGACATACATACAAATATATATATATATATATAAATAAATTTAAATGCATGCAGGCATACATCCTTTTATACATATATTTGTATATATATTAATATGTGTGTATGTGTGTGTGTGTTAGCGTGCGTGAATATGTATATATATATACATATATATTCACGCAAGCATAAATATTTATGAGTGTTTTCCATATATTTATATATCTATATCTATATCTAGGTCCATGTA
>NW_014040425.1:24047-33642 GCF_001186125.1 Sphaeroforma arctica JP610 | reverse complement strand
TATATGTATGTATATATGCATATATATACATATATATGTATATATATATATGTGTGTATATGTATATATATATATATGTGTTTGTGTTTGTGTTTGTGTTTGTTATATATCTTTTACGGCGCTGCCCATGACTAAATTGACTATCAGATTATGTCTGTATATCAGTACATTTGTCTACGCCAACACGATATCCGATTATACCTAAGGAGTTCGGAGGGATATCCTCAGTTTATCAAGTAGAAGTATAGCCGAAGACGCTTGCGGCTCCATTGGTCTGCTATACTATCGTCCTTTGCTAAAGAAGTCGAATCCTTACTGATTACCTCATAGAGTCCCGCTGCTGCTCACCGAAAATAAGTATAGAGAATGTGTTAATGCGGCAGACTCGATCCTCGAAAATTTGCCGAGCGAAATGACGGTATGTGATTGTGCCGTGATAGGTTTACTGACAAAGCTTATCTGACATGACAGACACGTTTCATGTTTAAAAGCATATTGTGAGGAATGAAAACGATTTATGTATATCATTAGACAGCGATACTTCTTTGGTTTCAGTCGGCAACTTGAAGCGGCAATCACTCACTGGTACGTTTACCCGGAGACTCACATTTTTATCTCTGCTTGTATGTAGGCTCTTGTGTCCAAAGCGCTCGCACTGGCACAGATGAGGCAATCACGTGCTGCGCTCGAGACGATAGTAAAAGCTAGTAAAGGTAAGAGTAACTGAAATATATTCTCGCGTCAGCTTGCTCTCGCGTATACGTGTATGACTTAACATCTGTATGTATTGCTGGCGACCGGGGCTAACGTGATCAACTCGCTCGATTGCCATTTTCAACAGGATTGTATTTAACTAGTAGAGCGCCGTGTCTCAGAGCACATCGGTTGCTTCTTGAATGGGCGACAGCGGTCTCGTGCGGTATGTTGTCTGCCGTACCTTCGCTTAGCCGAAGACCTCTTGATATGCACATATCCTTTTGACCAAGCACGAAAACTAAAGTATACCGACAGATCGCCTTATGGTATCTCTTGAAAAACCTCACTGATACAGAGTATTACCAAATAGACTACGGACCCGGAGCAAGTACTCAGGAAATAACCGGAGTAGTTGCACTTCTGAAGCAGCTGCTATCGACTGAAGGGTACGTGAGCCTGTCTTTCACCTCGAATACTCCACGTTTAGCTCTGGTTGCTTCTCGCTACTACCAACTTTTTTGATAAAAATTCAAGGCGGCTTCGACCTAACTTTTCTGTATGTGTGCATGTATATTCCGGCATGAATTGCTATTCACGAGCACATAAACTCTTCTCAATACTGTACTATGTTTCATTATTCTGCACAGGCTTTTGATCGATCGGCGCGTGCGCTCGTTAGTGAGGTGTGGCTGCGCTGTGCTGCTTTTGAGATTAAAAAATAATCAAGAAGCCCTTGCAGAAGGTAACAAAGTGCTACAGGATAATCCATTTTGGTTACCTGGTTTTGCTGTGGTCATCACGGCTCTGGGTAAGTTAAAAAGGACGAAGGAAGCTGCTGAGATACGTGGGTCGGCTACGAAATTGATGAGGGATGTGTATCCTGCTGATGATAATAACATCGATATGCACTCTGAAGAATTGCCTGGAAAACAGGCGGAAGCTATAATAAGGTCTGCAACAGAGACCGAAGTAACTGCAAAGGCTTCTCAAGAAAATATGCGTGAAACAAACCAGGCACTGACCAACGACGACGAAAAGGGAGCCCTGCTGCATCAATGCGACTCCATGAGTGTCATGTGGGATGTGATGTCTAGTCCACAAACGCATATGAACCACCCTTGGGGTTTGAGACCATCAGACTGTATCACGACAATTCCTGGTATGCAGGTGCTGTTGCCAAGGAATATCTGCATACACGGTGCATGTTTGGGTGAAAAATTTGTACGCGAGGGAGTCAAAGCTTGTTTATTTAGACCATAGCCTGTCAGTTTATGAGCAACGGGAGCTATTCGGACGTCGTAGTATGGATCCGAGACGTGTGAGATTTTAGTGAGAAATCGAATGAAATATTAGTAAATACATACGATGAATTTAATAGAATAGGAAAGTATTTACGATTTTTTTTGCTTAAATTTGCTCTAAGCTTGATTAATAGAAACAATCACGGTAGAGGCGTCTTTAACGACTTGGGTACTTATTCACATATTGTCTACTTTCTATGCCGTGTTTCCCAATATTATGTGGTTCATTCCACTACAGTATGACTCTATACTCATTAGTTTAGGCTTCAATACAAAATTTATTGCATTATAAACCAACGCACCCAGTATGGTTGTAACGTTCTGCTTCTTAAAGTGAAGTAGGTCTGCATTTCGTAGAGTATCAAATATCTATATTTCGGTACAGATCTTGGTATTGTTGCTGGCGATACTTTACAGATTCGCTTTCGTTGCGTCTGATATTTGACCTTTAAGGGTCTGCTTCTTCATAATAAGCAAGGAGCAGAGGAGATTGTACGCAGAGAGGGTGGGCCAGTAGACGAATCAGAAGCTATCGTTCTGAGAACAGTAGCTTCCAGTGTGCTTATCCTGTTATCGTAAATAACAGCATGCTTTGTGATTGGGAGATCGCCGAATACGTGTACCAATTAAATCCCATGGTAAGCAGTCAACAACGATCCAACGATCACAAGAATGTATCGACTTGAAAACTGTGTTCGTTCAACCGAGCTCTCATCAGTACGAAAAGAAACATGCCTCTCGCGCAGATTCCGATTCGTTTCGAGCTCTGCAGCCCTGTCAAGGAATAGTTTACTTTTCTTCTCGTGCATCGCCTTGATATAGTCGATGGCTGTGGGTATATCAAGATCAGGAAAATATCATTACACACATGCGCCTTGTCAAATTAGCACATAACAGGATGGACTACATACGAAGGTCAGATAGGAGAAATAAAAATCTACTATAAAGATAATAGGTTGCAGACCTACTTGTAGAACTATCTCTCCATTGAAATTTATAGTCGATGGCT
Source organism: Sphaeroforma arctica JP610 (assembly GCF_001186125.1). Classification (NCBI taxonomy): domain Eukaryota; class Ichthyosporea; order Ichthyophonida; genus Sphaeroforma; species Sphaeroforma arctica. The sequence continues at coordinate 30,636 of NW_014040425.1, read as the reverse complement.
GTGGGCAAATCGGGATCAGGAGAATATCATCACACCGAGCGCCTTGTTAAATAGCACATAACAGGATAGACTACATACGATTGTCGGATAGCAAAAATAAAAATCTACTATAAAGATATTACGTTGCTGACCTCCTTGTAGAACTATCCCTCTATTGAGATTGCGCCTGCCCTTGGGCACAGCGTCAGGCACAGCCTGTTGCAATTCACGGAACGCCTGTTTCAATCGCTCCCGACGACTCATTTCGGAGTACTTGTGGATATGTTTTTTCCTCATTGCTTTGTCTACAATATCGTCCGCTCTTTTGTTATGTTGGGTTTGGAACGATACAGGATATGGTGTGAGTGGTTGTGCACTATTGAGACTATGCGTACTGAAATATACAGCCGGGAATAGTGCTAAGTAAAGTGAATTAAAGTAGGGTAGATGACACGTGATATACTTACGTTTTATAGGCCTCCTTGATTTTCTCTTGAATTGCATCGAAATTTGCTTCCCAGGAGACGCTTTCTCCTGCTTCACGTACGTTTAAGTAGTTGTTATGAATCCCTACTGATAGTGATTTCACGTCCATTCTTCGAGACATGTATCAGACACAGACGCAAATGCATCAAGAAACAGGTAAAACATACCTGTAGAATTAGCATTGAGTTCGTCATCAGAATACTCGGTTTCTGCTGGGTGGACAAATTGCGGGCTGCCCGTGTCCATCGGTGATGGGCTTGCTGTAGTCTATTCAAAAATTATCAAGTAATTACTAGGTGACCATACGCAATGTAATTCCGATTAAAGGTGCTATGGATGTATTTATAGAGATTGCTTGCCAATGTTATGCGACTTGTCAAAATTGTATCATTGAACATTTAACGGCACATATCCAATGAGTCACGTACCAGATTGAAGTTGCTGGGGGGTTCGTTAGATAGTGATGTAGATCGCCGCAAACTCAGGCTACGATGCGAGGAAGCTACAAAATCAAAAGTAGGCGGTGATGCAAAGGGCCTGCCGTTAAATTGCACACTATCCGATCTGCCGTCGATTAGCTTGTGTGCTCTGCTATTTACTGTATATTCGCAGCGCCTACCGGACATATAAGTGCCAGTTTGTGTACCTCTGAACTTCCGAGTGTTGATTGAATCTGGAGTCAAGTGCATTGTTACACGTTCCCGATGTTTAGTTGACTTGCTTTTGTCTACAAGAGGTTGCAACCCCATAGGGAACGATAATGTTCGGGCACCTTTTTCGTGCTCAGACGACGTGGGTAAACGTGGAAGTATAGCTCTCTGACGTTTTTTTGCTTGCAATCTTGTCTGAGCTGGCAATATGGGCGCCTCATCCGAAACATCGCTCAGCTGGCTAGTTGCAAACGGCAGATCATACGACTGGTGCTTTGCCAGTGCTGTATTCAGATCAATCATGGCATCAGCACACAGATCTACGTCTCGGGGCGGTGACTCCGGATCTGTGCTGTTAGTACGTGTTGAGTTCTGTGGATCCCAAGCCAGCATATTCAATACATTTATCGTGTCGAAAGAGTAATTTTCAGAAATATAAGGCTCGATTGATACATGGTCAACGTCGCGATGCATATATGCGGTGTGTACCTCGCCGTAGAGTTGAGGCGTACTCATACAACGTACTGGTTGCTGAAGCGGTCTATTGTCATAGATACCAACTTGTTGCGGAATTGCGCCTGGATATGGCTGTAAAGGTGGCAGACCGTTGTCACTATATTCGCCAAGTGATGATCTTATTTCTGATTGTTGCTGCCAGGCCAGATGCGTTCTTGTCAGGAGGTCCGATTGCGTAGTCGGCCTCGTGAGATGCACACCAGAGTGTGATTGATCGTTGTGATGATATACATTGTCCAGGTTTGTTTGTGTCACTTGTAAGAGAGACCTGAATTGCAAATTTGACATAAACGGATAAGAATGTACTCCTCTAATATGTGGATGATATGATGCCCAGTCATATGGCTCACCGTCTATTAGCATTGCGTTCAAAGTATATGGCTCGTACCCGACAACGATACCAGAACCAGGGGCTGCTGATGAAGGTACGGCACTGCCATCAACTTGAGAATTGGGAACAATCGCCGCGAAGAAATCGTCGGGCAAGCCTAAGGAAAGAAGTAAACTCTTTTCATTTTCATCGCTAGCGCTATTCTGGTGGTCATTGGGGTTGGAGGATGACGCTTCGTTGTTCGAACCGCTATCACATATCGAACTCGTGTCGGGTATGCAGTTCGTAGTTGACATTATTTCCGATCGGGACATTAGCTATAATGCTGAATTGAAGCACTCATTGCTGCGCTCTCGTTATGAGATACAACTAAGGTCTGAGGAACTAACACAATTCTTTATTATATGCAACATACTGCCCAAAGCTAATATAGTTTGTTATGTTATGCATAAATGCTCAAAACTACGATGCAGACGATTTGATGACTAGTAAAATCGCTATGAATACTCCCAACACGACTGGTATTGATGATTCAATACCTGCTTACAACACCTCCTTAAAAATAAAATAAATTTTAAATGTTTCTCACGTTCAATGATTTGGGTTGCCTCTTCTGGTCAGTTGCAGTGTATGATCAAGCGACCAAGCCTCCATGAAGGGTTCACACTTCACAGGTTGCGCAACATGAAGGCCGAGAGTATGTTTTTGATATTTCACGTGTAGGGTCCCAGCCCGCCAAAACTTGGGGCTGTGATTGGATGCTCGCGATAAGAATCAACAGAGTAGCAGAGGTTGGACACCTATAAAACATTGTGGGGGTCTTGAAACCTCTTGCAAGGCTCACTGCAGATCCTTCCCCAAGGTGGTGAAAGATTGGATTGTAATTTATTTATTTACCACCTATACCGACTACTCATAATTCGCCCTTCGCTGTGGGAATCTCTGGCTCTGCAGTAGACTTCGCGACTGTCTCTTTATCCTGCTCCTGCAACTTTCGTTGGACTTCCAAGTTGTGGTATCTTCGATCTACACTTTTCAGCTTACGGCCTGCACTACCAAGTAGCAAGCCAAGCTCCCTTGCCGCATCTTCAGCTGTCGCACTGCCGTGAAAGCCATTCTTTGTCACATCGTCACCAAACAAAGCCCTTAGGCTGTTGATTTCCACCTTTCTGGCTTCCGCCGGATCTGTAGGGCCGATCAGCTTCCTCCATTCCGATACGGAATTTTTCTTTTGCAATTCGAGGACTACACTGGGTCCGCTATAGCATGTAGCCGAAACATAAAAATCAGACTAGACAGCAAACTTTGTTGCACAGATGCAGAAACGTTGCCAAAAATGAACGCGGTTCCCTGTCTTTTCAGTATTTCGACTGTGGCAGTGCCTTGAACCATGGTTTTGACCACCTATGATGGGTAGTTAAAACTCGAGACTGCACAGGTATAAATCATCACCGAAACTATATAGTAGTCAGCTAATTGTCATGTCATAAAGGTAGCATACAGTGCGTGTCCGAATAAAACAGAAGGCACAATTAAATATGTGAGGAACTCGATGAATTTACAAATCCGAATTCGCGAGTTGAAAATATTCACAAAAGGAACGTACTAAGCAACGTAGTTCATACAGCCCAGAGCAACTTGCTTACACAAAAGTATACGCCGGGTATATCAGACCAGCCCAGACATGAATAATCTTCCACCTACCTAGACATGAAATCGACAAGATCTTGAAAAAAGGGTTGCGTTTCGTGCTCTTCGTAGAATTTTGCGGCCATTTCTTGAGAAAGAGTACCCTGTGTTTGATGTTATTAAGCATGACGATGACTTAATGCAGGCTTCACCTACGCATATACGGACAGAATTCGAGAGCCATTCCCAGACGAATCGAAAAGGGTAAGAATATCAATATAAATTGCGCATATATGGCGTCCCGAAGTATGGTACACGGACATGAAAATAACAAGCATAGATTGAACAAACAGGGTATTTAGAGATAATGAAGTGCAGGGCGCATCTACAGTATTCCACACACCACAAGTAAGGCTGCATTGTGAATAAATTCTGATTTTCACTCTTACACACAACTATCTCCTACAAAGCACCAATATATACTTTATGATATATGTACCATTACCAACTCGGTGGTACATGTAAATTTTGAGTCTTCAATCCACACTCTGTGTGTAATAGATGGGTCCTGCGGCGCATACCTGCTTCTTGAGGATGATTTGATACCCCTCATCATCTATCCTTTGAAGAATAGCACCCACATTTCCTTTCGCTACTGCATTTGGCTTGATGATTGCACAGGTGCTCTGGAAGTTGAGCCAAACATCACCGAGATTCCGGTAGAGATTCAGCCCTGAACGAGGGAGTAAAAGAGCCAAACAGCCATTTATGATTATTTAAGTTGGATTAAGTTCTAGAGGCACGGACGACACATACAGTACTCGACGAAAAATGAGCGGCACAATCACGTTTATATAAGTGAGAAGATACCCCAGGGCAACAAGCAGTAGACTATCAGTCTACCACACGCACATAAGACTTACGTCATTCATTTTGAGAGTTAAACATACACAGCTCCCACTGAGGTGGTTACGTAAATAGACAGTAATCACACTCTGCTCACTCGCATATACACTATGCATAAGCTAATCCAGAAAATATGACTGAAAAGTTTTGCAAACGCATGCAACAATTAACGGACTACTTTTCAGTGAAATAATCAACGTTTACCTATGTTGCGCTATCAATCGATCAAAACTACAATACTATTCGCAATATGAGGTCGTATATTTGTACATTAGAAAAGCACAAATACTCCACGCACAATACGTGAGCATTAAACAGATATGATGTATATGCATGACCGTTTTAATGTTTTCCCCGAGAGGGGATTTCTAGTTGGTTGTGTGAATGGGTGTATACGAGATGGTCAAGCAAGCATGAGTACTACAAATGCAGTATGTAATTAACTTGAATGCAAAATGTGCTAATGTTCTATATATTCAGTGAGCATACAGTTGTTGACAAGCTTATGATCTGCTTGAGGAATATTAGACTATTCCTTCTCCTCGACTTTATCCCTTTATTTCACGTCATAAGTCGCTATAGCAAACCTGAGACGTTCAAAGATTTTATTATTATCCCTTCTTGCGAGTAATAGGCATGCGCTACAGATAAGCTACCATATATATTTTATTCTGAAGCTAGTGAGAAAGCTCTGGCGATGTTCTACATGCCATTCTTGCAATACCAGCAATCCGACACGAAAAGGAAGTAAACTTGTGAGTACTATACTGTGATTCTATCAAGTGACGAGAGTACGCACCTTGATATGTGATGAAACCTGCAAAAAGACCTAATAGTAGGCTACGCACGGACGAATAATCAACCATGATGTATGTATACGATATGTGAACAGCGATCAATTAAAAACAGTTTATTTACTACTATGTCAAAATGGGTTGTTTTGTAAATCTTACAAAAAAAATACATATGCTAAATATGTAGTCAAAATAGAACAGGAGGCTACTAAATATATGAAAAATATTGCTTCTGTTTGTGTATGTGTATTTACAAGCGGTTCTATTGGTCCAGAGTCAAATACCCTAGTGACTCTGACAAGGGTAGGCCGGTAGGGTCCATTTTCCCTCACTCAGAAAGGCGTCTGTGCGTCACGACTCGGCGTGTGTAGGTGATGAGGTTATCGTACCGATCAACCTTTAGTTCCACTTCTTGTTAGTTGTTACTAATAGCACTCTCGAGGGGAGCTCATTGAGTAGTGGTGTATAAGAAAGATCTATCGAAATAGAGTGGTAGCGGTCTCTGAAATCGACCCTCCTCTCTGAAATCTGGATCTTCCTCGTGTACAAAGAAATTACCTTCGGACATCCTCGGACGCTAGTGTCAAGGTAAACGTGTGCACCCTTGTCTACTTGTCTTATATGCCTTGCCTACTGTTATATGTAAACTGTATTTGTCGTCGGGGACAGTTAGGATAAAGTCCACATCATTATGTAATTTTCGTTACGGATTTTTCGATCGCTTAAAGAAATATTTGCGAGAATGTTCCTGAATACCTACAGGTGAAATAGTCGTCGCAATATCGGTGATTAAACTAGAACAACGATGCAATATCGGTGATTAAACTAGAACAACGATCAGTGGTTTGCTCAACAGCGCATTCGTAGTCTAATTTCACTAGTATACACATGTAAGTTATAATAGATAGTTGTTTGTCGATTTCGAGATTGTTTCCCAAACTACACCCACCACCCAATCGACTATTCCTCGTGGGAAACCCAATTCCTAGCCATGGAGCCTCACCATACGTAAGATCCGAGACAGAGTGTATTTGTACATTTAGACAAATATTCGGTTCATGTAGCTTCTCCAAGACATATCATTTGTTTACACAATGCTCTACAGCTGTTTTGAAGGTTATCAGAATTATCATATCTTTGTTCATTACAAAACTTTACCTAATTGAGAATACCAAATGGGCTCGCTAACAAGTCAAACTGCGATACTCGGTAGTATATATATATATATATATATATATATATATATATATATATATATATATATATATATATATTACTTTATTATAGTAGTGTAGTAG
>NW_014040425.1:16115-24027 GCF_001186125.1 Sphaeroforma arctica JP610 | reverse complement strand
GTACTAACGTAACTAACGTAACGTACGTACGTACTACGTAGTATATATATATATATATATATATATATATATATATATATATATATATATATATATATATATCTTTTTTAAATTACAGTAGGTTTTGGAGGCTAGAGACTGTGCCTGATGTGTAAGAGATTTACAAAAATGTGTAGGATGATTCCATAGTCGCATATTTCAACATTACTTAAAACAAAAGCTTGAACATCCATCGCTACATCACACCACAGGAAATTTCAAACTAGAGGCGGAGAGGCACCGCAGACACGTGACGGATTGGCAAGGCCAGTAGCCTGTGGTGGAGATGGCGTCGCTTAAATCGATTACTTACCGTGAAAACTACAAAGGGTGTAAGCACGCACGTACCCTGACTCAGAAAAAAGGTCTTGAGCAACTGAAGGCGTTCAAGAAATGCTCCCAGTATTTCCGAGAGAATAAGGTGTGCAGTAATAGACGATCAAGCTCTATGTGTATTCCAACGTTCTGGTTTATAGTTTTGTCGCATTCGCTTGTATACCCGCATTCAAATTGAAATTATTCATGGAGTAATGTTCATCCATCCTGCTGTGTGAAAAAAAAGGATGTTTAAATGCCCATAATCAGTTCCCAATTTAAATCATCGTTATATCCCGAACTTGTCGCCTCGTTGGAAATTGCAATTGATTGATTTGGTGCAACATCACTTTTTGAAAGGTTTCATATCAATGCCGTTATATGTGACACCCTGTTTTCACATTGATAGAGCGACTATACACCAACTTGTCGAACGTGCGGAGATATAGGCGGTAACCTCCATGCTTGCTTGACTTGCGCCTCCTATCACTGCCGAAGGAAGGAGCACCTGAAACAACATTACAAAGAAACTAAGCACGAGCTGGGTAAGTTTGTCGCAATTGGAACACAAAAAGTTAGTACCCAAGCATCAATCTCCCCTCTTACTTCATTACTGATACGTCAGTACTCCAATCTTAATCGGCTGATGTTCAAAGAAGCTTGCACGTCCGATTACTACCGCATAGTGGATGTATGATCTTGCCGTTCAATTTATCCTTCCCCAAACAGGGTCTTGTAGCTGTGCTATATGCAATCGAATTCACAGTGTTGCCAGCTTGTCGAACACTCGCCTACAATACTGGATTTAATTCGCACCTGTAGCTGAACAGAATTTTCATAATGTTTTTACAATCCTCCAGCAATCGACGTGGCCAATAATGCTGTGTATTGCCTTGTTTGCGGAGAGTACGTGTACGATGTGGATATCGATCGAGTGATTATAAATGAGCAACGACAAGCTGCGTTAAGTGACCTTAAACGTTCAGGTGTGTGTATGCCAGCTCTGCTTTCACTCGTCGTCGGTGCCATCTGATCATATGTGCTTCTAGTATTTACCATACGAGTGCGAGTGTGCCATCAGTTGCAATTAGAATCTCATATTGCAAAGCCGACTGTCTGAAGTTTTCCTGAGTGCTTTACGGTTCATCCTACATTGTGCAGTGACTGTTGCCGTATATGTTTTTCAGGTCATTTCGCTTGCCAGCAAATGTTTATTTCAAATAGCAGTTCCCAAAGCCTTGTTCTGAAGATTAACCCAAACATCTTGTATATAGATCCCAGTAATTTCCGGCGTACCGCATTTTCCGAGTGGGTACCGGATGGTACCGAGAAGGCGATACTTAATCAACATTCCAAACGACCAAGGTTAACCGAATACAGCTCTTTAGGTGTGCTCACCAGCCTGCTTTGTTTGCAGTGCTTATATACTCGTGCATCTCTGCTTGTAAATGATCTTAGACTTGAGTCAAACATCCACGTCCGAGTGTTCATGATTAGTATCTGGATCCGTGATATGCGTTGCAGCGCCCAATCTCAATACAGAACTCTCTTATTTTGACATTGCTAGCCTCTGCGCTTCATTCGTGTGCGTATTTTCAGCCCTCGAGCGGTTTCAGAGTGTTTGTTCATACAAAGCAACCCATTTTAACTCGTACACTTTAGTACGGCTAACGCACTGGTCGTTCCATATCTTCAATCTGAATTTTGCGCAGGTCTGCGCGGTCTCAACAATTTAGGCAACACGTGCTTTATGAGCTGTGTGCTACAAGCGTTTGTACACAATCCACCGCTGCGCAATTTCTTCCTCAGTGGATCGCACCGTAAAGACCGATGTATGCGCCGATTGAGTGGCGACTCCAAAGTGTGCCTAGTGTGCGAATTAAATCTCATATTCACGCAGGTATATGCTGTGTACAGAATATTTAGTATCAATCAACGTTTCTCCTATTCTCCAGCACAATGCATATATTTACTAGTCACGTTCATGTTTGGGGTGGTCTTAGATTCACACCACGCTATGTATTGTGTATTCAGGATTGTGCATCAGCAAGACGGCACAGAAATAGTCGCTCGCCAATGATGTTTATGTATGCATGAGTCTATAGTATCTCACAATACCCCACCTACACTCGGCCGATATCCATTCTTACGCTTTCCACAGTCTACGGTCTGGGCATCCGGCCAGCTGTTGTTTGGTTCTGCACACCCTCGAATTCCTGCACGCAGGACTTTATACACGACGCTCTCAGCCGCAACTTGTATGTTCCCGGATTGCCTGTCTGTCCATCGTTTCTCTTTCGCACACTCCCCGTATCCACCCTACCACTCAGTTCTTCAAAGGAGAGATCAAACCATATTCACCACATCAGTTGCTGCATTCGGTGTGGACCCATGCACATCATTTGGCGGGCTACGAGCAACAAGATGCACACGAGTTCTTCATCACATTCTTAAACGGTCTCCATCTCCATTTTCAAGGTAAGTTGAAATAGTGTACACAGTGTTGTTTTGAATGTGACAATTTCCAGTACATGCGTTGATTAAAGTATTGGTGGCGAAAAATTAATATTTGTAAGTCACCGCAAGCTTTTGAACGAAATAATTTTACAATAATCATGTACTACTAAGATAGGGTTATATATATTTAAAATGGCAGTGTATTTTCTTTGTCCGTCATGACTTTCGCTTCAATGCCTTATACCGAAACAGGGACATCAAAAAACTGCAAGTGTATCATCCATCGCATTTTTACTGGCGCAATACAGTCGGATCTAAGGTGTTTGAGCTGCGGAACTGTCAGCGCTACAATCGAACCTTTCTGGGATATATCGTTGGATCTTCATTCGACAAATAATGTATGTTATCTGGTGAACCTCGCTCTATCGAAGTGTACTGGGATATTTCAATTTCATTCTTATATTGATTTGTGGTGCTTTCGCCATAACTTCATAATGCATACTTATATGAGAAAGTGTGATGTTTAGGGTACATCGCATGGTGTACACGCACGCTTGATGGCATGAATTTTAAAAGACATCGCTAAGTGAGACCTCGAAGCTTTTACTGTGTGCGCACGCCACACATAGTCTCGATTTACGTACAATGCAAACTTTGCTTACGCATACACCGTTAAATATATCTTTCCGCTCATTTTTAATCAAACAGTACAAACAAGCAGGGAGCAGCGTTCCTCAGTCGCTTATAGAGTGTCTGGAGAGGTATGTTTACATAAGATTTCAAAGGTGATCCGTCGCTATTTCAGTTTGTCGCCGTGAACATACGTAATCTAGTCCCGCTCAGTTGTTTTGGGCTGCTTGTCCGTCAAGGCTTCCGGATTAACTCACTTCCATACTGTGTAGTGTTCTGGTTGGTAATTGCAAACAGGTTTTTTGTGGAATTAACTTATGTTTTCTTTTCTTTGGAATGTGTACAGGTTCACACATCCTGAAAAGTTAGGAAGTGACTCAAAGCTTATGTGCGGCACCTGCAAAAGTTTACAGGTAAAGTCAACGCCAGTTTTTGCAAGCTTACAGAAACTTGTGTAATCATGACGATGCCATGCCATGTGTTACACATGTAGTTTTTAAGACTTGTTTTCTGGGGTTGGTCATTTGTCACGGCAACGGTAGGCACAACAGCCTTCTTCAATATTGGATGTTTGCGGGAGTGCGCACATATTACTTGAGATATTTTTCGCATGGCAGCCACTACCACTTGTTTGATTGCTGAACATTAACCATACAGTTTTGGGTTCCCCCCCTCGTTCTTGTGTATGCCTTTCCTGCCTTACGATATGCTATGCCAAATCAATCAGCATAAAAATGTGTGTCTCACAATACGAATTCGATTTATGTAACCACAGGAGCGGAGCAAACAATTAACTCTACTGCACTTGCCAGTCGTCGTTTGCTTCCATCTCAAGGTATGTGTTAGATAAAGTCTGTGAACCTTGATACCTTGCCGGCCTATTGCTAGGTATCAGAAACTGAAACAATGTTGTTCTCTGCCAAGACAATTGTCACTTTGCGCGGTTCTTATTTCACTTGATTTTTCTTGGCCGTGATCGCAATACAACTTTTCTTGTTGTTTGGATGTGGGACATGTGTTGTCGCACTCCCAAAATACTTGAACATCTCTGGCGTGCGTGTAGAGTCTGGCATGCGTGTATTCATATGAAAGCTGATGCTGAACTCATAGCGGTTTTTCCGCTCGGGCTGTATGTGAAGGGCACTTGTAAATAATGCACCAGAACTTGAACGTGATATATATAAATCGCTTCGTGCGGAGTGTGTACAATAAATTACACGTATGTTGAAACAGTTATCCGACTTAATTATTTGCTGGCGATCATGCATACAGCTTAGGCGTACACATACCCCGTCATTACGAGGGGGAATTCTAAATTACAGTTTGTGCTTCGTTAAATCTGATACTGCAGAGATTTGGCAGCTACTCGAATACATCTACGAAAATCAAAACGAGGATAGACTTCCCGTTGCATCTGGATGTCGGCCCATACTTATCCACAGATGAACCAAGGTAATTTCTCGAATTTTCATACATTTACATGTGTACGATAATCTATGCACTGCCAGGCTACATCGTAATGATTTTGATATCTTAATGTTGTCGTAGATAGATGGTATTCACGCCTACCATGGCACCCCCGACCCAAAAATTCTGATACCTTTGTATCACGCACAGTGAAATTTCAAATCAAAATGTTACCATAAATGGGAGGGGAAAATGTACGCACCAACAAGGAAGTCTATCTAAAACGAGGGCAGACTATTCCTTGTTCTCTGTTGTGAACCATCACGGCACACTACACTCTGGCCACTACACAAGCTTTGTCAGGCATGCGGATCAGGTGTGTATGTGTTCGCACTATTTTGGCTGTTTAAGTTCATATATGCTGACAGTATGTAGACCTATCAGAGGGCTGTGCTAGTTGCCAGCTGTGTATCGATTCTATTACTTTTGATTTCGCGAGCCGAGCTTGAATCCCAGTGTATTGTATTAGTTGGTTAATGACATACCTAAGCAAATAAGTAATACTTCGACTGCAATATTGTTGTAAAATAATTGCTGGGGAAATACTGTTCAGATAGCAGTGACTTACGATAACCTACTTAATCTGTCCCTAAAAGCAGTGGTTCCGGTGCGACGACTCGGTAATTACGCACGCTCGGGTAGAAGATGTACTTACGAGCGAAGGCTATCTTCTCTTCTATATCAAAGATGAATTGGAATATGTAGAGAAACCAGAACTACCTACCGGTTGATTTTTTGTTGGGTGTTTAGCGAGCGGCTGTCATTCCGCTGAGCCTATGATTGCCTCTGTGTGATAAATTAACTCGCACGCACATCGACATATTTAAATAAATGTAGTTTACGTAAAATGGCTGGGAAACTGATTCCGTAAAGAGTTTTGATATGAATTGTTTTCAGAGTCAAGACGGAGAGGAAACTCATTAAAAAAATAACGCAGTGCACAGCAATACGTATTTTAAAATTTAATAATATTACAATCCGAATCAGGGTCATTTTCAGCAGGCATACAAAACTTTCAAAAATTAGTACGTCAAATACTGGAATGCGTGCCGAATGAGGATACGCGATTGACAGTGCGTGTACAATCATTCAACATATGCCAGTCAACAAACTATGTATGCGATTGAATCAATTTTTAAAAGAATGATCCAAGGGTATATTCTAAAGCAATAGCAAGGAACAGTCATTTCCCGAAGGCATACAAAACTTTCAAAAATTAGTCGAAGCTATTCCAACGGCTAAAAAGCATCAAACAATTGTTTTCATGAGGTATACAAAACTTTAAAGAATTTCAATTTTAGTATACAGTATTTGAATATCCATACACTATACACACGTGTTAAATACTGAAATACGTACAGCATATCTGATCTGCTCTCATATTTACATAGAGATAGTTTTTCGATTTTTTTTGCTCTCTGCTACTGCACTCTACACTCTCTTAGGTCTTGACTCCACATTCTACATTCTACTCTCTCTCTTCTACTACTAATAGTAGTCAGTACTCAGGAGTCAGTAGTCACTGACTCACTGTACTGTGTCAGTGAGTGTGTGCTATGTCTGAGTGTGTCATGTACTCAACAACTCATGTCACATGAGAATGTGATACAACTGACAACAGTATATGTCACAATCTGAGCGAATCACATATATTTTTAATGTAAAACTGAAATGTTTGTTGTACATACTCTCTACTCTCTACAGTCTTGGTCTCTCGGAGAGAGACGGAGACTCGGACAGTCGGACCTCGACTGTATTTATATTTTGCTATTAGGCATTTTAAAAAAAGAGTAAAACGAGTTGAAGTTCAGGAATTTTCTGCATGACCTTTTAGGCTTTTACTGACCATCGTTCCTCGAAACACATTCGCTCGGGCCTCGGGCCCTCGGAGGCTCTCTTTGATTCTCCCTATATATACTCCCTCTCTTGTCTCTCTACTGTCTAGAGAGTAGAGTAGTTGAGAAATTGAGAGAGAGAATATTTAATAGGTACATAGAGACCAAGAGGATGGGCCTCAGCCTAACCTCATTTAAAGGTAAGGCATCGTAGAAATAAAAGTACAACGTTTTACGTATACTTTTTGATTTTTAAACGTTGCGTTTTTGCAAATATATTGGCCTGAAATAATTTGATTTTTCGACCTTGAAGATGCACCTTTTAGCCATATTCTGGCCACGGAACGCGCAACTGACCGCGCAACTGACCAATCACTGACAATTGCCGGGCTCTTTGGGGAAGCGATATTCCAGCACATGCTCATATAGCTTTTGCATGTCCCTCTCTAGAGAAGCAAGAAAATATGGCTGAACGAATTAATGTCCGTAGGACTTCGACGGGTAAAAATAGGTCCAACCATTTGACCTGGCGAATGACCCTATATATATTTTCAGAACTATTTTGTGGATATAAAAATACCACGTTTTACTTATACGTTGCAACGTAAAACTTTATGTGGTTAGGCCTCAGCCCCTCAGGGCCTCACGTACTGCCTAAAGCCACACATCTTCCCATCTCACATTGTTCTCAAATCTCAACATAATGCCCGTACACCATGCTTTTTTTAAGACAATTATTTTTCTAACATATTTATACAAACATTTGAGTGCACAACTGCCCAGAGTGCCCACCACAGGCCACCAGTAAAGTGCACATGTACAATAGTTCGGTACTTGAGCCAGTACAACTTCAGTTTCATAGCCTCTTCTAAATGAAACATACCTTTGTGGGTAGACCGGATGCGGTTTGGGACAATGGAAAAGCAAAGTTTGAGCATCACACATTCTCAAACAGCAATTTTTAAATAGAAAATCCTACCAAGAAGATCCATCATATAAAAAAAACAAAAGCCATTTTAATTTTAAAAAACAAAACAAAACAAAACATATAAAAGTTCATAGCCTTCTAAATTATACAAGAAGGCAATGAAAAATTGTATTTTTTACTTACATACACAAGAAGAGAGAAAATAGACCACACCTTTGTAGTGCTATTTACATATATATAA